>NW_018020623.1:385034-460034 GCF_002006095.1 Pseudomyrmex gracilis | reverse complement strand
GGAAAGAACCGATATATATAAGCGTATCCTCAATCACGAAATTAAAGTAAAACTCCGTCGTTTTTTTTTTCGTCCGAAGTAATAAAAGAAAATTAAAATATATGTACTCTCTGACGCGCGATTCTTTACAAAAAAAAAAAAAAAAAAAAATTATACGAAACCTAAATTTCTAACAAAACAGACTCTCTAGACGAGAATTTTATGCGCGGGGAAACTTGAAATTTATGATACGTAATAGCCGCGTAATAGACTCTGACCCAGACAGTAATTGCTGACGCGCGTCCGAACTGCCCGTAACTCCCCGCACGATATCCCCGATTAGCTTCGTTACCGTGATCGGGACGTGATCGAAGTAGACTTATCCGACACTTTCGATGCGCGTTTACGTGCCTCTCAAAGCGATCATCCGCAAGGAGTGATTAATTTTCGTTCGCAAATTACTTGGAACATTTTCATCGTGATTAAGTTACGCAAGCTACGTTACACCTTGTGGAAGTGGATCGTGACGAAGAGTAATGACGCATGATTCGCGCGTCCTCGCGCGGTGAAAACGCATTTTAAATTCATATTATTTCCGCGGGAAAAGTGCAAGTAAGTATAAAACAGCGTTATTTTGGAGCGCGCGCGCGCGCGCGCGGCCGCGATGACACGTGTTAACACGGCGCGAAGAACGAAGTTTCACAGAAGAGGAAGATGGGGGGTGGGGGTGGTGGTAAATAGCTTATAGGCGCGAGAGACTACGGCGGAGGTCTATTTATATTCATATCCGTTCGTATCTACGAACCTATATATTTGCGCAGGCGGCGGTTAAGCCGCTCAGATAGAGCCGAGCCAATTGCATAATCCACGGGTAAGGTAGAACTTCCCCAAGTGCGCAGTTATTATCATTTCTAACAGCTATATCGACCGTTTTCGCAAGGGAGATTAGCCATTACCGCACGATCGGATCGCGGGAACGCGCGGCAGCAGCAGCAGCGGCGGCTTACTTATCATCGATTGAACAATCCGTAGCTATGATCAAAGGCGCGGGTTATTACAATAGGAAATGAAACGAGCAGCGAGTCGACTTTCATTGTAACTGCGTTATTGTAATTCTTTGTGGGATATCGGGAGGCTTTGGGCCTCCGGCCGCGTGCATCCAGCAAAAGAGACTAATTAATATTTTTCCGATACGTAGACTGCGAAAAATAATAGGAGTACCAACTGATGCGTGCACAGTTTTTGTTCCAATATAAAATGAATTAGCTTTTTCTTTTTTTTTCTTTATTTCGCCGAAGCACCCGATGTCATATCGAGCGGTTGTTGGATTGAAAGAATTTCTTCCATGACATCTCTCTCTCTCTCTCTCTCTCTCTCTCTCTCTCTCTCTCTTCCGTTCGAAAAATTTCAGACAATTGTCAATCCGTTTCGCAGCGGCGCAAACAAAAAAAAAAAAGAAGATTTAACACGCGACTGAAGATAACTTATACATATTTGTGTTATACGCGTGTATTGCATATATCTACACACGCGCATATATCAGGAAAACTTTAGAACGCGCGCGCACATTTACACGACGCGATATATTTCCGGACAATACATACGTTTCATTATCCGAAATAAACCGTTTTGCGTGCGCAATCGAACAAGTCTAATTAACTTTTATCTGCGGCGTTAAATCGCGAATGTCATCCGAGACCTGCTTGCGTTTATCCTCCATGGGGAGGGGGTGGGGACTAACGCGCAACAGAGTACACATTATTTTCCCGACGCGTCAGATAACGCGAACTTATATACGCGTGAGCAATGCATTACGATATTATCGCCCAACGCGTTTGTGTGCCGGAGAATACATCCCTACATTCTATAATAGCCGTAAATTATGAAATTTGTATGCATGGTGTTGCAAGAAGAAGCCGCACGGCGTAGCGTTTTACGTGAACGGAATAACGTTTGAATTACCATTGTAATTTTTTTTCTCTTCCTCTCTTCCTCTCTCTCTCTCTCTCTCTCTCACACACACACACTCTTTCTCTTTTCTCTCTTGAGAAGATACTCGCGTGCGAATTTTCTCGCGTGTATGAATCTTGCGACGAGGCGTTTTCGCCGACATTTTCGCCGCGGCTTTACAATGAAACGACGATGGCTTCCGTCTTTGCGCTCTCCCGACCTGCTCGCCAAACTCTCTCGCTAGATCGATATGTCTACGTCCTCGAGCCTTTTGCGGTCGTCGACTGTGTCATTTATTTTCGCGTCATCCGTTTTTCTCGCGCGGCGACGCGCCTGAAAATTGTCGCTTCGCAACGACACTTCAGAGGAAAGAGCGTAATCCTTTCCCTTCGCGCGCCACCACGCATAGACTACGTAGAGACGAAACTTACCTAACAACTGTTGTGTCCGCGACCGCACGTGTACACAAACAGCGAAGTTCTCCCGAGCGGCAGAGCCGCACGAAGATATTACTTCCACTGACCTTCCGACCTCTCGTTTTCCTCGTCGCGCGATGCCAATTATGCGCCACGCCGAATTCGCCGCTTTGTCGTATCCCCTTTCCCTTCCCGCGCCGTATTATTGTCCCTATTAACAGAACGCGCATCACTCGAGCATGGCCAATTATGAGGCGCGCGCGCACGCTTCCACAGTGCGTGTACTTTCGATGTGTACGTATAATTGGACGTGCCGTTATCGCGCACTTGATTCGATTCCTCCGAATGCTGGCTTTTGGTCTTACCTGTGACCAAATGCGACTAGTTGTGTCACGCGTCAGTCGTCGTATAAATTACTTCTATAAAATTACTTCTACAAATGTTAAGAAATACGCGTTTATATTATGCACGTCGTGTCAACAACATAAAAAAAAAACAAACAAACAAACAAAACAATTAACTAGATTGGATTAAGTGAAATATTAATTTTAAAAAATTTTGTGCGCGTGACGCGCGCAATTACGGAGATGTACAAAGCGGTGGAGCAACTTGAACCTCCTCATCTCGCGCGCCGGTCAAAAGAATCATCGTGGTGTGTGTGTTTCGCACGCACGTTTACGAGCGCGCAAAAATTTGTGCGGTGCAAACATTTATGGAGTTAAAATAGTTCTACTACTGCGAAATAAAACGTGGTGTGTATATGCACTGTTTGTCCGACGTTGCGAGGTTAACCGTAAAATCTCCGCGTAGTGGACCCCGGGGGTGTAATACTGATGCATTTGTTTAGTTAAACTTGACTGGCGAGTAGAAGATATATGACGCCGCAGGGAAAGGTCGGTCTGTGATTATTCGAATTTTCGCAAAAATTTATACGCCGCATTAGATGACCGTAATGATGCTCCGTATATACTATATATCACATTCGCGGGATCGAGAAATCACAAGTCGGCCATTTTTCTTCCTATTCTGGTTTTGCCTTTGGCAAACCCGGGTTACCGAATGGTGTATTTCCGTGGAAACAGATCGAATCGCGTCGACATTTACTGCTATTGGAAAACCGCTCGATGATTTTATCGGACGAAGCGACGTGTGTATGAGCCTTCATACAGGCTCAATCGGTTCACGTTGTCCTTTATATCCGCGGAACCCGGCCGATTGCCCGTCTGTGTGACCCTGTCGAGTTAAATCCCGGACCTGCGTGACTGCACTCTGTGCATGGGTAGCGCCGCGCGCGTGTTTACACATATCATGCCCCTTTCCGTTCGGACAAGCCGCACGGCTGCGCTGCACGGTAAAACCGCGATCCCGCAATAGGGACCGGGTCGGGCCGAAAGCGATATAATGGGGGAATACTTCTCCCGGGTGCATTCTGCCTTTTGTACATTAAACAAGTGCCGCACACGAGGCCGCGCTCGTGTTCGCTGCCGGGGGACATCGAGAGAGAACAGTACCGGTGGATCGGAGCTGCAGGGGGTTGCGTCGGTCCGCACAAGCCCGAGCAAGCGTGTTACGGGGGTTTGATTTACACACAATGCGGACCGTGTCGCTTTTACGCGGGCTCTGAGGTCGTTCCGGCAAAACTGCGCTTACCGATCCGCGAGAGTTGGAGCGTATGCGCGTAAACTTCTCTCGTCGACGCCGTTGTGTACCGGAGGAGTAATGTCGCTCTCGCGTCGCGCTATAATCCGCGCTGCATCCTCTCCCCACCGACTTTCGCATTTGGCCAATAACAACGCCGTGCTTAGACTTGTAACGAGAATAGATAGATTTCGCGACGGAACTTGTGACGAGCCTTGTGTAAACTCCAATCCATTTTGCAGACACGAGGATTTCTCTAGTCAAGAAGGATGTTCGAAATTTGTAACGTCTGACAGCTTCTGCGAAATTCTGATTTGCGATTTTACAAATGTTATCATTTACGTCATTTTGTGCATGTTCTCCAATTAATATTTTCAAATAAATAACATATATAGTATCTCCGCTATTCCGTTGAAATTTTCACAAAAATGAGAAATTTTAAGAGATCAAAGGTAAAAAGAGACAAAATTTTGATTCGGAATTGCTTTAGTAGTTTTTGCCGCGAAATACGTGAAAAGCGGAAATGTTAATTTGTCAGAAAAAAGAATTAAAAAATAATAATCGTGCTTTTTTTGTGTGGAAGAAATACTAACTAGAGCAGTTTTCTTTTGCTTTGCAATAATTTTTCTCGGAGCTGGGCTAGCATACGGTACGGTGCATCTGTTCAAGCACTGTGTGTAAGGGAATATGATTTATATAGTGCGCTTGTGTCGCTTTTACATGGTTCTGAGTCGGTTGTCGGCCGACAATGCTGTCCTTTTTGATTCAGAAACACAAAGCATACATATAAATTAGAAACAACGCAAATAGTTAGTCTCAAAAAGAGAATATTTGTAATTATTTATTATCATAATTTCATAATCACACACGGATGAGAATTATAAGAGTCAAAAAGTTTTTTTAATTTTAATAAATTAGTTGAAACAGTTGCAGAGATTATTTGTGTTTTTTTTTTTTTTTTGTAAATACGACTCGTATTTACAATATAGTTTACTTTGTTCATAATAATTACAATTAGTCGTGTAAGTCACATTCCTTACACAATGCTTACTCCCATACCGTCAATTTTACATCCGGTACAATCGTTAGCGGATATTAAATAACAATGGTATATTAAAACAGAAGGAACGAAGGCTATTGTATGTGGAATGCAGAATTACTGCGCGTACATCGTTTATACATTGAAGCGTGCGAATATTGATGTGACACATTAGACGTGTATCTATTTCAATATAAATCATTGTTACCAATATTGGCACACAATTTGTGAACGAGAGGAAACAAAACGAAATGCATTATGGCTATAGAATGGGGGTGTCATGTATTATCGGTCCGATTCTATTTGCGATAATTACGCAGCAGCATGCGTGAAAACTTAATAACGTCTACGCATCGTGATTCTCATTGGATTACACGTAGTATATTGCCGGCGATTAATTATATCAATTAACGAATAAGCTCGATCCGGTTTCCCGCCATTAAAATTAACGTGTTTGGCGAAATCATTAACTTGCTCGTAGCAAACAGTTCTGAAACGATTGATAACACGGGCATTGATTGCGGGATGATAATCGATTAATTTTTGTTACTGTTGCGCGAGAGAAATGCGCAGAGTGCAAAAACGCGCCTGACTCTCGTGTATATGTGTGTGTGTGTGTGAGTCTTCACACACAGTTCCGGCTCTCTGCGCTAATTAAATCCACGGACGAATAGCAGAAGTGTCAAATGGTTGAGTGAGGATAGAAAGCGCGACAGAAAGATCGGCCCTCGTCGTGTTCAAAGGTAACGCGGCAAAAGCTGTCATCGTTAGATACGCTACGCTGCAGGTAGCGCACTGTGTGAAAGAGGGTTCACCCAATGTTTGTAATCAGTCTCATAGGATACTGTACATGTACGGTTGAAGCGGGCGCAAGCATGAAAGTGCTCTTTTTCGAGAAGGTTCCTAAACCCTGTCTTTCGAGATAGATGCGGATAATCAAAGCGTGTATATATGTATATAGTGTCCTTAATAAACTTGCATATAGAGCTGTCGTGTGTCGTTCCACGGACTCGAGAGAGTTGAAGAGAAAATAAATTTATGTATTATCCTGCGCGCAGTACAGCGCGCTTTAAAGACGACAGTATTTAGTATGTAAAACAATTTTTTCTCCAAAAGTTACGCACGAGAAGGAAACGAAGAAAAAATAAATTTTAACAACGTGCTCGTGAAAACAATTTGTGTGTCGCGACAAAATCAATATATTGTGTCTAAAATTACATTCGCGGAATTAATCTGTTACTTTTACTCTCGGATCAAATTTTTTTATACAATCTCTCGGAAAATATCTTCAGTCTCTTCAGATAGTTTAGATTATTGAATATTACCAATGCGAGATTTCTCTTTTAAATAAAAGAGAGAAAGAGAGAGATTTTCGATCTCCGGCTTATCAGATATTCGAAAACTTTTGGGATGCATATATACATGTTCGAAATTAAATGAGATTCTTTCAGATAGCTGATTCCTCGTCTGGACGATGGTAAATCGGAGGGGGATGGAAATGGCGGCCGGGGATAAGAGGCGCGTACCGGAAGACGGAAATTAATCAGCCGAGGAAACTTTCCTCGCGCGCGGAATGTTGAGAAACTACAAATTAAATGACTGCGCCTTTTTAAGCAACGTTAAGTGGCTCGCGGGAGAGATAGAAGTCGATTTCTTTTCGCCGTCACTATTTTTTGCACGCTCCCGCTATTTAAGGAACGGCACAACGTCCATGTTGCGAATCCATCATCGGGTCTTTTCGCCGTCGTGAAAATGCATCTATTAACCCGTCGTTAGACGACGCCGGGGTTTAGCTTGTATACGCTCTTTACGTGTCAAGCGCAGTTTATTTAGATATGGCGTAAAATTAATCTATTAACAAAAAACAAAGAGTATATAAATATAAGAGACTACATATAGAGGAAAGAATAATAGTTTAGGATTTACAATTCTTTCTTGGACTTGGAAGTTTACTTGAAGTTTGAGAATAAACGAGTGTATATATTTTTGCCGTTTCTTTCTTCGTAATGCATTAACTCTATGTGCCTTAATTACTACAATTTGCAGAGACCGTTATGACTCTGTTAACTACGCCGTTGTACGTTGGCAACTGAAGTGGCACTTGCTCGGAGGATAAGGCCTGACCCGCTTTATCGCGTTTCCATCTCTTAAACCGACTTAACACTTACTTAGCTCGCTAATTGCTTCGATAAAATTTAATTTGTGAGCGTGGCCTCTCGATTATGCGATCGTTACCTACCGACGAAACGAGACACGATCGACGTCAATATTTCAATTAAGATTCTCAGCGGTCAGTCGATTCTCGTGCGCTATTATTAATTATTACAATATCTAATGTTCTTATCGTTTTGTTTTTGCAAAACGCGTAATGTTTTGTTTAAGATATATGTATTTCCGTTAAAAAAAAAAAAAAGAAGTAATACACGAGCTGACGATTTGTATTTTCAAGAAATGTCACAGACCGTCTCTGAGGCGACAGCCAATCGGCTGATATTCCATCAGTTGACGACACACGGATTACGCATCTCTAATATTTCATCGGCAACGGGTATCTGAGATCAAACGCTGGAGTTTTCTGGGTGTCCGGAAATTACATGTCATTGCCAGAACGCAGAACGCAAAGAAAAGTAATCCGTATCGCACGCAACGCGCATGCCGCGGCACGAAATTAACTCATGATTTCTTTCTCAGAGGTATGGAGGTACAAGGCTCAGAAAAAAAATCTTTAACTTTAAGAAAGCAGATACGTGTATTAAAAAAAAAAAAAAAAAATACGCTCTTGCGCGTTGTCAGTACTAATAAAAATTTATTAATCTTGAGTTTTATATTCGCGGGATCGCACTTACGGCTGTTCGACAGCGGCGCGCAATTTTTATTTGCGCGTAAATAACATTGAGAATCGTAAAGCAACGTCGTAAAGCGTGATTTAGCTGTAAAAGACATATATGTACGTAAGACGGATTTTATTCCTTCGGTAGACACATAGAAAGGGCTGCAATATGTCGCGATCGGCGACGAATCGGTAATCTTTGACGATAAATGACGCATACCGAACAGCCAGGCAAAAGAGCGGCACTCGAACACTCGGCGGCTAAGCCCCTCAATTTCGCGTTCAATAAATTTTACCCGTAAAAAAGAGCAGGCAAGGGAGAGAGAAACGCTGGGACCGTAAACGCTTCCTGCGCGCGGTTGATGAATTTCAATATTTTTTTTATGGATTCTTCGCGAAGACATTCTGCGTTAAGTCCCATGAGGGACTATCGTGACGGCCGACGCCGTCTCCTTCAACGAACTGTCGTTCGAATCAAAATTGAAAAGCACATTTTGCCTCTTCGGTCTTCGCCGTGGAATCTGCCGTGGAAATAAATGTAAACTGGTGTTCGTGAAACGCATACAACGCGCGCGCGTGCTATGTAGGGTACACGTCGTCGTCTGCGTGAGTACTCTGGAAAATGCTTTCGAAAAACATCCTTTGAAAATATTTCTAAAAGCCCGACGTGCTTGGAAATTCCTCATGTGGAAACTTCCAACAAGTACTTAAGTTTTAAGCAGTATAAGTTACGACTTATATGTGAACGTATGATTATTTGTGCGCGCAATTCGCGCTCCTATTCTTCGTTCGATCATCGATTTCGATGCGTCACACGTGCGTGTGCGCGGAATTTATATGCGCGTATATTGGGAAAACAGGAGAGTTTTCGCGCGAATTCTTAACTTCAAATTTGTAAAATTTTTCTCTTTTAATTAAAAAAAAAAAAAAAAAAAAAAACTTTTAATTTACTTCATATTTGACTCCGGTAAGTGAAATTTACCGGCGGCGATATTGACGCCGGGGATATATACACTTTTCGGAGTAACGTTTCTTTGCGGCGCGCATAATGTATAACTCGCGCGGATAGTTCTTCTCGCGACATTATTCTCATTTTATGGAAGCTTTCAAGCTGAAACTTTTTTCTCCGCTTATTATTCCGCTTCCTCCGCGCGTTCGCGCTCGAACGTTCCATTTAGTGGCTCAAATGCGCGAACAGCGACCGTGTCGCATAAATCGCAAATTTTTCGCGGACCCGGCACATTTGTGTCATGTTTCCTGTTTATGTAAATACAAGCGATAAATCGTATTCACTCATGAATTCGTTCCTTTCGCCCGACTGCCTTTCCCGGCGCGGCGGCGTGGACGAAGAAACTGGATTTTGTGACCAGAAGCCAGAGATGCGCATCGATAACTCGGCTAATACCAATTCTTTCGTAAGAGAAAAAGCGCGTTGCGTCTCTGCATCTGGGAATCGCATTAAAACTTTCGTTTCGCCTTAGATTCTTCTCGTTTAACGAAGTCAAAGAAATCATATTTATTTATACAAATATTATTCCGTCCCGTGCTGTGTGACGTTGTGAAAGTAGATTGGAAAGGCGTGTTATTTGTATAAAAAAAAAAAAAAAAAAAAAAAGAGCAACAGAGACGCGGTTCAATCTTTCCGATGTACCGGCATGACACGCATATTGACATTGAATTTTGTAGCGCGTTGCGCCGGCGCTCGTCTTAAGAATAGTAAATCCGAGCGAACACTTCGGCGGTATCAGTACTACCTAAATCTCGAATTTATTCAAACAACGTAGAGAGAGAACCCCGGAGCTTTCAAATTTCCATAATCCCTGCGTATGTTGTTGAGGAAGTTACTCCGCAGGTGGTACTTTATCGTAACAGAGAAATGATGTATACCGCGCGATGTCGATCGCGTAGAGAGAGTGTGTCATTTTTGAACCGCGGTTCTCTCGTCATCGCGAGAAATAAAGCAAAATGTTTATTTATTATTTCAACAACAAATTGAAGAGTTACGAATTGGAGGAGTTGTGTGTGTGTGCAAGTGACCACTCATCCTCTTATTGTTTATTTATGTTTATAAAACTATCCCGAACGCTGTTTACCGCATCGTGTATTTTAGCGCAAAAGTTAATATCATTATTCTGTTGTACTTTGATAAAGTACAACAGAATATACATGTGTATTTATATTTTTTTCACATTTTATTGTGTGTAAACGCGAGTAAAAATCGTCTGGAATTCTTTTTTTCTGTAAATCAATTTAAAGAAATTCTATCTGTTGTATTTTCGCATTATTTAAAATTTACAAAAAAAAAAAGAAGAATATTTTTGCATCTCTCTGTTTTGTGCAAATGCTACGCAGTGTGACAAACAAAAATTTGTAATCAAACGTTATGTACTATATATGGTAAACGCTCAACGTTCTGCTGTTGAATCATAGACGCGCGAGCAATCATCTCTGTCTCGTTTAATCTGTTACACAGCAATCCCCCGACGCGTCCCCCCGTCGATGTTCGTCGACGCACTCGAGAAATAATTCGGAACATACTCGCGAAATAATACGACACGCGGACAACACACGATCGATGTCGCGGAAAACGCACTCGATTGCAATAGAGCGATTAATCGTAGCGTTAAAACGGATCGCCCGTAGATCTATTCGACACTACCGGGCTTGTCACGGGGTGCGCGCGCACGCGAGAGAATTTGGGAAGTTACACCGCCGCATGTATCGACAATCATGGCAAACACACGCTTAAACGTTACGCGAATATTACACCGCAAGTGGAATCACCTGTCTCGATTAATGCGTTGCGCGACGGTTCGGAGCATTCCGATGCTTCGCTCGTACTTCTCTCGATCGTAGTTGAATGACATATTCGACACTGGCGAGTACGACTATTAGCGCCATCGCAGATTCAATAGCGGTAAGACGCGACGAGACTCGCTGAACACGTCGCAACGAAATGATAGTTTACGAGTATCATTGGAGTGAATTAATATACGTCGAAAACGAAACCTTGTTGATTAACTTTGTCACTCCCTGTGCTCGTTCGTACGCGAAATGTGTTCAGAACAAATTAAAAACCACTGGAAAGCGGCGTCAGCGCTTGTTTACTCGCCGCGACGACGTGAACTTAAGCAGCGCGTTTGAATTCGATAACGCGATTAACTCGCCGAACGAAGCGCTAATGCGTAGCTGTGTGATTTCTTTGCGAACGCCGGGGTAGCAAAAAAGACAAAAGTAGTATCGCACAATTATTTACTTACGTAATTTCTGGCGCGAGATAATAACACCGGGGCGATATTGTTCGTCGTTTCGATTCGACACTTGTGAGAGTTGTTTATGTTCGAAATTACCACGAGATCGGAAAAATATTGACGTAAATACGGAGCGATCGCGACTCGGCTCTGCGTAATAGGCTACTTTACTAACACGAATCAAGCGGCGACCGAAAATGTTGATCGCGCTTTTCCGCTGTATCATCACAATCGCAAAGAAAATAACATGAACGTTAATAGCGATTTTTCAAATTAATTTTCCTTCCTTGTGTATTTTACTGTCTGAAAACAAAATAAATTATACAAATTACTCGTGAAAATTGACGGTAGATGTAAATCGCGAGTTTTGTAGTCTCGCTAAATAAAATATGATAACGAAGAGAGATCTGCGCAAAAATCTTACACGTATATACACACACGTATATACGCAAACCGAGTCGATCGCCACATTCGGTATCCCCGCGAATTATTTCTAAAATTTATAAGAGTAATAGGATATTCCTCTTACGAGATTGAAATTACGGGCGAGCGAGTTAAAATATATATATCGGGAAATACATAGAGAAAATAATTTTTCAGGAAATATGATGAAATATGTGAAACGATGGGAAAATCGCAATAGCTGAGCGGAAAGACAAATTCTGGATTACGAGTATTGAGTGCTTATCGATTTTTTGTCGCGTGAAGCTATTTAATTTCCATCCACTGGCTACAAATATAATAAAATCTCGATTTGTCAAATTTGATGGTTTCGATAATGCGCGGATCTCACAAAGCAAATAATATTTTAATTTCGCCGAATAATTATTATTTTTCGCGGTATATCGATATATCGCTCGCGGACGAAAACTAACATTTCACATCAATTTTTTTTTTTTTTTTTTTTTTTTTTTTTTTTTTTTTTTTTTTTTCATAACCGGTGAACACACGCGTATTCGCGAACGTATTCATTTTCGCTGAAAGCTATACTGTGCTTTAAACAGAGCGAGGGCTGGATATTAACGAACGAAAGCAGTGAGATAGGTCGGGAGCGCGACGTTTAAAATCACACCACCTGCTGAGCAACGGGCGCCGAGCTATTAATTTTAATGCTGGACTTGCAGAAGACCACGTTATACTCAGGCATACAAAGCGCTTCTCCGTGCTTCCTCCGCGCGTGGGAATTTCCGTAAACAGAGTTTCTCGTGTTGAACTTATATATGGGGGAGATCTGAATTTGGAGTTTTTATTTAGCGAGAAAGTTTCACGGCGGAGCGCTTTGCCTTCCGACACCCAAAATGTGTGTGCGGGAAGAGATATATTCGTTCGACCATATATATACATATATATATATATATACGTACCACATAAAGCGGCACGCAGCCAGTACGTAAAGTCCTCCCATCGGAACGGTCACGATGCAAAACTTTCTTATCCGTCCTTTGATCGGGTTCCCGCCCCCATTCCCGTCAAGACAAGAAGTCGCTTTTGCATTTGTTGAAAATTCAAGAGCCGCGTTATAATTCAGCGTGCATAATTAAAACGTCGTTTCATATGCGAATTAATTAAGTTTTTTTCTCACTCAATCGATATAGAATAACTAGGAGGAAGATACGTGGCGTGATGAGAATAGTGTGCGTATTTTAATGCGACTTGCTTGAAACGTGCCATTTACAGTTCAGCAGTCGGAGATTTCAGCTGATCTCGTAAAGCAGGGTTGCACAAAGGGTCAAACTACTAAAAGAGATACCTCGCATAAACATGGCGAGTACGTGCTAGAACGGGGATGCACGTATGCGTGCTTTTCACACGCGTGCTTTTCTCCCTCTCTCTCTCTCTCTCTCTCTCTCTTTCTCAATTTAAATTCACAGCTCGCACTATAAACGTGTGATTCGCGATAAACCAACGGAGATGCGATATTGTCAGTCAGCAGGGATGGGATTTGCGTTACAACGTTATTTACAGACGCAAAACTAAAAGACTTGTTATTTGTTTTTCGAACGACTTTACACAGCGCTCGCTGTGTACATGATTTTTTGTTGGTTTTAAACGGGCTCAGAAGAAATGTAAGTGGATTACTTTGAGCTGCTTTTGTCGTTGCGTTACTTGTCAATTTCGCGAGGAAACCGCGAAACGGAAGGCGCTGCGAATCACGTGATCGAAATCAAAGGCCGCTCGATTCACACCGTAAAAGTTATCGGTGTGTAAACAAGTTGCGATTACTGTGTTTTGTTTAGTGTTTGTTTTATTCAGTTTTGAGTATATTTTAGAAGTGTCGGGATTGTCGAGAAGTTAACAACGACCAAAATTTGTTTCGACTGATCGTTTCGCGAGTAGTACAAGTCAACGATTGGCGCGATCTCCGATATACACATGTAATCTTGTTCGTCGCGATGCGTTTCATCAAACCCGCTTGTGTTTTTCGAAAGAATCTAAATCGCAGTGAGTACATATTCGAATAATTGTTACTTTTAATTAGAAAATAATTATTACTATTTTCTTTTTGAAAGAGCAAACTGATTTAAACGTGCTTTGTTTATTATACCGTGAAACACAATTATATTTCTGAGAGATCCTGAGAAAGATCATAAGAACCGGAAAAACGAATTTGCGCGAGGAGGGTATGTGCGATTTCAGTCAGCCTTGCGAGCGGAAGCAGAAGTCGGACGAGAAAGCGAAAAGGTGAAGTTATTTTATTTGATAAATGCATGGGAGCATCTCTCTCTCTGACAGCTGCCGGGAAGAAGCCTTGGCTCGCCTCTCTGTGCCGCCTCTCTCTCTCTCTCTCTTTCTCTTTCTCTTTCTCTCTTTCTCACTCGCTCTCTTTTTCTTCAGTCGCATCTCTCGATTCTATTTTCCAACTTGAGTAGGGTGAGCAAGAGATAGAGGTGTGCGGGTGTCGGAAGAAGCTTGGGTCGAACTCGCCACTTTGCCTCGGCTTAAAAGGACACCCAAGTTGGCGCAGCCGAAGCTTCTTTGGGATGTTCGGAACTTGCTAGTCGTCAACGGGCACGGAGTGGGTTGTCGCTGATACTAATGTCTTTTCCTAACGAAGGAAGAATTAGTGCTTCCGACGAGAGAGTTGTTGAAAGAGTGAAATTAAGGCGGCGCGGATTCTTATTTAATGGCGATATAATAAGACTCTCTTGTCTTTCTCCCCCTCTCTCTCTCTCTTTTCTCGCAGACTTGACATTTTATATCATTGATATTATACATATTTTGTAATATTATCTCATTTTACAATTTATTGTATTATAATTTTTTTTTTGTAATATTTTTAGCATTTTTATCCACAATATATTTAATTAATTTTTGCTACAATATTGACTTTAATACGCGTGATACATTTATCTATGCATTATCTATTGATTAAAGTTTAGAAGTCTTATGGGATTAGTACGTCTTAAATGCAATTGCACTTTCTCTCTCTGTCTCTCTCTAGAACTGCAATTTCTAATCATTGTACTACTCTGCAGAGAGATTAGCTACGTCTGACTAATTGTACTATGTGACTTTTGCGCTGTTATCTATCCGTGTGTGTATGTGTGGAAAATCTAGTTACGTATATATATTTAGAAACACACAAGTTTGTTTAATTACATTTGACTACTAATCTCATAAGATTTCAATTGTAAACCAGTAAGAGAATTGTTTTCTCTCTCTCTCGAGTATCTTATAGCAGCCGGTATCTTTCAAAGAGAAAAATCAATGAAAAAGAGAATTGTAGAGAAAGAGATTGACACTCTCTCGCAAACTTTCGAAAGGATTTTAATTATAATAGCGTTTCCAAAGAAGAAGGCTTCAAAGAGCTTGCTTCTAAAGGCTAAAGAAATGCAATCAATTCACGATGTTACACCGAGTTCTACGTTAGCGTTACTACGTAGATTCTACTAAGAGAGAGAGAGAGGGAGAGAGAGAGAGAGAGAGAGAGAGAGAGAGAGAGAGAGAGAGAGAGAGAATATCAGGAACATTTCTTATGAATGCAAAGTCAATCTCACGCAACGGTTTTTGAAACTTGCAACGAAGAAAGTTCGACGACGAGAGAGAAAAAGTGATTGAAAAACTTAAAAATTTTCAAAATTATCATACATGTGTTCGAACGACTACACCGAAAGGTTTTATATAGCAGATAGAAATATCTCAGTATTTTCTTGTTTATTCTCTTTGGAAAAAATGTTTTTTGCAATGCTACGTACACACATATATATATATATATATATATACATATATATATATATATATGTTTGTCCATCTCGAACTATGTTCAACTAACTAGCTTGAAAAAGTTGTGCAATTGAATCCGTTTTCGTTGAATCCTCCAGCAAAACACACCGAGCGCCTTATTTCCCACGTCCGATTCCCGACGACGACGACGACGACGACGACGTCGCGATCCTCTTCCTGAAAGCCAGGTAACTCTGTTTTCTCGAGAGGGAGGTCATGTCGCGTACCAGCGGTGCACTTCGGCAACGAACCAGCAATTGCCGAGATCGATATTTTGCGGTTCGGTTATATATCGAGTTAAAGACGGTCCCCCGCGGAGGATAGGCGACAACGACAACGACGACAACGACGACGACGACGAAGGTACGTCAGAACCGTTGTGTTGGTAGTGGTGCTGGGGTGGTATTGGTGCAAGGGAATGAGGGACCCGCTGAAATTGAGATGCCTTATCTCGAGGATGAGAAAGGAGCTTCCGGATGGAGTGCAGTCGAAGTGAGGTCTCGCAAAAATCTCCCGGGGAATAAAAGGGGATACTGCTTGCGGGAACACCAAGCAGTTCCAGCTTGGCGGTTCGAATCATTCCTGTCGTTCGCGAACCCGAGATTCCACGTTTCCAACTAGGATTCCTTCACGCGGAAGCGGAAGTTTGGGCGTGAGCCGAGCGGACGTGCGCGATGTAAACTTACTGCCGCCTCTTCCTTTCTCTCTTCGTCCTGTCGGCAATCCGCTGAGTGACATTGTTACTGTTTTTGACTAATGCGACTTATAGTCTCATAAACAAGGCGCTTTTGTCACCTATGTATCGGGAACATATGTCGGCGCATAATCAACGCATATGTCGGCAAAAGTTTTTAATTAATTCTTACGCGGGCGAGAGAGAAGAATATTATTACAATTGCTCCTACCTGATATTTCAGTTAGATCTTTTCGGTTAGATCTTTTTTGCCATTAAATGTAACTCTTAAGAGTTGAAGTTTGAGTGTTTTAAAGAGTTCACGTTATTTATGGATAATACGAACTATATAAGAAATTCAGGACTCTTTATAGGTCTATTCGCCCCTTGATAATCGTTCAACAGCCGCGTAACTGTAACTGCTACTAAAAACCGAAGAATATAGTGTACACTATATTTTCGCTTACACGGTAGTGTAAGTGGACGGATATTACCGTTTGGAAGTTAACGGAAAGTTTTATTTAACGAGACAACGCGAAGCTGTTACACGAATCTTCTTTTTTTTTTTTTTTTTCTAGCGAAATTCTGTAACATAAAGTCACTGTAATTTTGTTTTTTTTTATTGTAGCTCTTACTTTTTTATCATCTACTTGACATTTTCAACCTTCGTCGTCCGAGGTCATTTGCGATAACCTCGATCATCGTTCTCGAGCGTGTAAAAATCGAGCTCCCGAACGCGTTGCCGAATGGTTATATCGTTCCTGCGATTTTTGACACCTGTGGTCGTTGTTACGCGAGAGACCTTTAGGGATGAAATATTTCACGAGCCCGTTTTCAAACAGCTCCCCGTTCTCGTTCCTCTTACAAGAATAGCGACTCGCGTGAATCGACGATCCCCAAAACGACGTATGTATACCTTATCATTCCTCGCACGAGTCTGTGCCGATCGTGAAATCGGCTCGCTCGCTCCGGAGCGCGGTATGAAATTATCCAAGAACGGATCGTCCCTCGGGAATTCTTCGCACTACGTCGTACTTCCGCGCGATCATGCTCGTTAGAGACGGCGCACGGGACTGACCTCTTCTCCCTCCCCGGCGAAGGATCCAGCTTCTATCTGGCGCCAGCGGGAATTTCAGCATCTCTCCGCATAGATACCCAAAGGTAATGTCTCGAGTGGAGTTTCTTTCTCTTTCTCTCTCTTTCTCTCTTTCTCTTTCTCCGCCCCCCAACGCGATTCCCTATAAAAACAAATTGCCCCGAACC
This sequence comes from Pseudomyrmex gracilis, assembly GCF_002006095.1. Taxonomy (NCBI): domain Eukaryota; kingdom Metazoa; phylum Arthropoda; class Insecta; order Hymenoptera; family Formicidae; genus Pseudomyrmex; species Pseudomyrmex gracilis. The sequence goes on along the minus strand of NW_018020623.1, from coordinate 442,771 downwards.
GGCGTATTTCTCCGTTTTCGCGAAGATTTACGAAGGTCGGCTGGAAGGCGAGAGGAAGAGGCGGCGATGTAAGACGGTACCGGTGTGTGCTCGGCATCTCTCCCGCTGGTCACTTTTATATGTCGGGTCGTTATTTTTACACGGCGCGCGCCGGACGTTCTCTCGCCTCTTTGTTCAATCATTTACCGCCTCTGTGCCAGAAAGACCGGGGGTTCGGCTCGGTTCGCCGGATGATGTAGCGGGACGCGCGCGACGACGGTACAGAATGATGAAAGGCGGAGGGCTTGCAAAATCCCCGAGGGTCTCGTCCTTCGTTTGTACTTAACAGCCTTCCGTCAGCAGCGCGGTTCCTGGCGAACGTCTATTCCCCCGATCGATCCAATCGATTTCGTCCGCGCTTCGGAGGACGATGCGGGCAGCTGCTCTTGTCGGCTCGCGTCTCGAGTTAGAAAACGCGATGAAACCGAGCTTGTCTCGATACAGTTTGCGCTCGAGAAGGATAACATGATTCAAGTAAGTTGTGTCTTGAAAATATCAACATAGCCATCCTTTGTGGAAACGACAAGCGGACGAAGCAAATTAAAAAAAAAATTTCTTAAGATAAAATCCGTTCAATTTTTTATAAAAGAATATCGTGCAATCTTATGAATATTTTAATGAATGTGCGTTTTATGCGTTGTTCGTGCGATGTGTACAAACATATCTTCGTTTGTTTTCCACATTATTTTTTTTTCCGCAAATTTATTTCTCCTCTGTAATTTTTCTATCTATCGTTTTTGTTTATTCAGTCGTTCGATCTTGCGTGTGTTTCTATTACATTACGTTTAAAAGAGAGGAGAATTTGTTTCTCCAACATGGTAATATCCGCGAGTTGCAAACTTACTCCCCGCTCACTCTCGCAGGACGAAAGAATGGAAAATATCAAGAAAGTAAGGAGGGCAAAAAATCTAATTAGCACCTTAAGTTTTCCCGGCGAATTAATAAGTTTACTTAGGGTGATTACTTATAACACAAATGTAGCTCTCGAGAGAGAAGTTCTCACCAAAGTTTTCGACCTCGTTGCGATAAATCAAGGGAGCATGAATAGGTAATATCGCGCAATATTCGTGAGTGCAAAACATTCTTATAATACGCGCTCGCTATCAAAAAAAAAAAAAAAAGAACACACGAGCGCGACAAAATAAAAATTGCCTCGCGAATCCATCTTCTGCTCGCCCGTCTCGGGAAATTAACTTTCATGACCGCGAGATATGCGCGCCGCGAAAATTATTGACGCGCGAGTTTCCGCAGTTTCCGAATTTTCAGCGGGATGATCGGCGAAAATCTTTTGCCCCTCCCCCCTCCTCTCGTTTTATCCGCACACTTTGCTTTACGACGTAGACCGAGAGAACGCGCGCGGTCAGATCCTGCACGCGGATACGGTCGAGAGGATACATAATGTGTAACGATCCATATATTCGCCGAACCAGATTGGTGTTTTCCTCGTTAAAACTTGAGCGCGAGAACCACTCCCACACGAATGTTACGACGATAACCCGAAATGTAGGAGATGGCGGGGCCACGCGAGGCAAGATAAGAGATGCCGGACGTAGATGAGAGCGAGAGAAAGAGTGAGAAGGAGGGGGGAGGGAGGGGAGGAAAGAAAGAGGAAGAGAGAGAAATTGAGAAGAGCTATGTGTCCCGGCGTGACCTCAGTTCGGCCGGAAATGATTCATACCCGCGGGACCACTGAACCGGTTCTTTCAGCGGATTCCGCGAGACTCCCCGAGCATCGGTACATTCGTTTTCTTTAATAAGACATCTAGGAAGGCGCCGACGTACGTTTTGTTACTAATATCTCACGCGGGCGAACGTTGCGGTTAACGAGGAGACGGAAGCTCCTTTTATGGCTTTCGAGTTATGATTGGTATCGCGCCGACTAAGCGCTCGTAATTTTTCCCGTACTCTTATTTGTTGACAGAAGCATTTCGCGTAAAAGAAAGAGAGAAAGATATATATATATATATATATATATAGAAAGAAAGTACAGAAAGAGCAGCCGTCATATTTTTGACCTTTATTCGCGCGACTCGGTCTTACGAAAACCGATGTGGCGCAGGACGCGAAATCTTATATTTTCGAAGATAGCGCGAAATGTTATTTTTTTTTGTATTTGTATCGTCAAATATTATACAGCAAAATCGCGAGGAAAAATTCGCGAGGTTTTGCGCGCGCAAAGAGATCCGTAAAATTCTATTGTCAAAGCAGTCGCCGGTGTATAGGAATTTAAATAATGGCGTGACAAAAAAAAAACAGCGCGCTGAATATTTGTCGAATAGAGTTTTCGTCCGGGAAGGACGTCGCGAGTCAATATTTTGCAGCTTCTCGCGAATCCTTCCGGCAAATAGCGACGGATTGGTTTCTGGTCTGGGGGCTCGACCAAAAAGCTCGGGATACTTGCCCGAGTACGTTTCTCTCATTCCTTCCGGTTTCGAGCCGCTCTTGAATCTACGGGGGAAGAGTGTAATATCGAAGGCGAAGGTACATACGACGTCGTCTGATCCGTCTTTCCCGAGCGCCTGAGCTATTCGGGCATGGAAACAGACCTGGCTGCGAGCTTCGCCGAAGCTCCCAAAGACGAGGGGGTGGATACGCGTTCAACTGTATGTAATGTCGAGACCGTTTCCGTAATAGTATCGACGAGCCGTGTCGAGGCTGCGATTCGTGACCAGGAAATGCTGCTCGAAGATACGTCCTTTCTCGTAAGGTTTCGCGTAGGGGTCTTCGTCTTACCATCCTACGCGTCCAAACGCGGAGTACGTATAAAATAACGTCTCTTTCGAAATCTCGCAAAAGCGCACTCGCTGTTATGTTTACACACATATTTTCCGTTACGCATATTTCGAAAGTTTTCGAGATTCCTCAAAATGCTCTCTTATTTTTTTATTCGCCTATCTCGCGAGCTGGGTCAATTTTGTTGCGCTGTTGTGTTTTGGCGAGCTACGCGACCGCTAAAATGCACTTTACAGCGCGGGAGTCGGGGGAAATCCCGAATAAAACGTCGTAGCGCAAGATTCCGGAATCGTTCGTGGAATCCCTGGCGAAGGGACGAAACTTCGCTATCAACTGAGATCTGGTTGCTCTCTCTCTCTCTCTCTCTCCCCCCTCCCCTTTTCTTCTCGTTATATACATTTCCCTTGCAAGTTACACACTTGCGAGTTACATTTCCTTGCGAGGAAAGCGCATACATAGCTCGCCCGAGATGACGACTTTCCGCGTGTTCGCGTGCACCTGGCTACCGCACTATGAAATCCTGACGAGTGGAACTCGTAGACGCGCGGGCGCAACGTTGAGCTCCTCGTCTCCCGATTGGGGTTCCTTTAATTTCGCGGATGTAATATCAGCCGTAATATCGGGCTTAATGTTAGTTCCCCGACTTCCGGGAGAGTTCGAAGATTACCGCGAATCATTTCGACGAAATTTCTCGGTCCTCGCATTTCGGTTCGCCTTTGACGCCGATCCCCCGGCATTGCGGCTCTGTCGCGCCACTCTTCATGCACTTTGTGCATCGGCGCGACTTCGATGCGCCTGTATATCCCATGGAATCGCTCAGATTCTCTCTCTCTCTTTCTCTCTTTTTTCTCTCTTTCTCTCTCTTTCCTGGTAAAGTAATTGGCTGGCGGTTAACTCGTGCGGCTGCCACTCGTTTGACCAGTCTTTTGAATCATTATTGATGGTACCGACGGTACTTCGTTAACGAGCTCCATCAACTAGGAGATGTCAGTCGTAGTTCCTACGACGAGGAAGTGAGCTCGGACAATTTTTATATCCTTCAGTCAACGCGCGCAGTTTTATTTTCTTCCGCTCTTCTCTCAGGAAAAATCCTAGTTTCTGTGTTAGCGAGCAAAACTTGCTGACAATTATTGCACGTTCGACATTTTTCAATGCGAAATTCGATATTTGCGGAATTTTATGCTTTTGTAAAAATTCGCGATATAGATATATATATATATCGGACGTGGAAATTAAATAAGAAGAAATTTGTTATTATCCAGGTTTGCCGTTATGAGGGACGAGGAGAGAGGGGAGAAGAGAGAGGTCTCTTTTGTTGGACTTTGTGCATTCAATCGTGAGATATTTAGCTTTATGATTCCAGATTTATTCAACAAACGGACGCTGCGATTTAATTGGACTAATTAATCCTTTAACTTTGGCTGAATAGTTGAGTTATTGTGAGGATTACGATGAGGTTTGCTTTTTTTTTTTTTTTCATTGCTTAATTACACGTTTATCAAAAACATCAGTTTCTCTCAGGAAGTGTAGATAATGAGATTTCACGATATCTCTTGAATATATATCTCTTATTTTTCTCAACAACAATAATACGCGAAAAAGTCAATACAAAATTTTAACGCAAGATAGAAAAAATACATTTTTTAATATACTATGCGATAACAAATAAACACGAGTACGCTCTTTGTAGATTACATTTGTGTAAACATTTCACCGTGCGTTACATAGACGTCTATCGCTCTTTCAGCCGCGTTGCAAGAGAACTCGGCATGTAATCGAACAGAGGTTAATTGATGCGGCCTTTTAGTCATTTGATGAATGTTACGGCTATTATCAATGGCATTTGATCCATTTCACCGATTACGCACTTAACTAGAGCGCGAACAGAACTTCTCTATGTCTCTCTCTCTCTCTGTAACCCTCCCTCTCATAGAAGCAGATAACATTATCAGCCGCGAACAAAATATTAGTTAGCTTTGTGTCCTGGCTGAATCGTAATATTACGTGCGCGACAATTACGAATTTAATTTTACAGATTTGTCAAATATAAATTGCAAATTCCATTCCGTCCTTTATCGCGCAGTTTTAGCCATAGAAATGCGCTAACGTTTATTTATCACAGAGAAGGCCACGCAGTTTTGTTGCGACGATTAATATCGTCGCGTAAGTAATCGTTGCTCGAAAAAAAAAAAAAAAACAATTTTACGAGACACCGTTTTTATAAATTAAACAACTCACACGAAGACGTTTATATTAAAAACACGAACAAACTGTTTCACTTAAGCGGATAATTGAGACATAGTTTATTCGCAAATTAGCCAACATATTTTTCATTAAATGGATCTTTAAAGAGGCGGATAAAACGAAGTTGCGAAGATTGAAAATAGCTAACTATCGGGAGACGATAAATTAAACTTCTCTCGAAAATCTCTGCCTTAACTCGGTTACGCGCCGGCGGGCGCCGAGCCGCGAGATAAGGAATTTCTATCGTGATTTGCATTTTACAGTGGTACAGATCGGCCGGATAAGAGCTCGAACTTGCAATATCGCAGTATCGGGAGCGCCAGATGTCTGACTACTTGAGACACGCGGTTATCGAGAAGATTACGGCGGGGGAGAAAAGAACCTTCTTATTAAATATCTCATTCGCGCCGATCGCGCGTATTCGCGCGACATCAATTATCATTCACGCACATAATAGTGGAAAGCAATATTCGTTATACGTCTGTGTCCCTCTTTTATCAGATTTCTTCGTAATTCGACAAAAACAACATATTCAACTATATATATATATATATAATATATTATATTGAGTCATCCCGAGATTGAGGTACACATCCTTTTATTCGAACTTCACGTATGTAGTATGTTCGCCACGTATATATCTCGAGTTGAAAGCGCTGATTTAATATTTTTTAACGTCGTTCCACAGAGTGAACGGTTCGGACAGAAATGGAATTTTTATCAAGTCGATATCGAAACACCGTAGATCAGAGTATCGCGCGATTTCTGCCTTGCGCCGGAACTGATCAGCCGGATAAGATCTTCGGGCTGGCAATATCGCCGCCAGCGGTGAACACGCTTGCTGCATCGGCGGCTGCACAAGAAACCGGCGGAGGGTCTCTGGGACTCGAGTATCGGAGGGGAGGGAGGGAGGGGCCGCATTGCGAAACGGGTAAGGCCGTCACGTCTCGGCTTTGACCCACCCACCTTCTCTAGTCCGAACACACGTTCTCGCTTTATGACACCTGTTTGCTGGCGTTGCTTCTCGCGCTCCCGACCGACCCTTTTCCCTTCTGCAGCTCTCTCAGCCCGCGCACGTCGCACCGCGTCGTGTCGACAGACCCAGCCGCACGTGCAATATGCTTGTCAAAGTCGATACGTTAGCGTTGCTTTCGACATGTCGAGCGAGAACGTACGTAGAAATATATCGGGTATCGGGGCGCGAACGATTCTCCGCGTTTCTTCCGCGTTCGAATCGCGAATAGCGGCTTTTTCTGTGTAACGTACCGTGCGCGTTAGTTTGGAGAGAAAAAGCGCGCTACAGTTATACGGTACTGCCGATAAACTCGGGGAAAAGAAGGATGGAATTGTGTTAGCGAAACTAACTGACCGTATATCGATTACACTTATTCGCTTTGCAGCGTTTTCGCGGTCAATACTCATCGAGATGCCGACTGTACCGTATTGGTATATTGCGTTATCTATACACATATATATATATATATATATATTGATACTTTCCAAAAAAAAGAGGAAGTGGTGGATCGGATCGCGGAGCACGATATTCTGCGGCGATGCATTTTTCGTCGATCTCTACTTTCTATGCTCTAGACTTTGATGTTCCATGTGAATGGATTTTTCTTGAATTCCTGCGAATTTCTCCTTTATGGACTTCGCCGTCCTATGAAGTGTCGGCATCTCGTCTATTTGAAGTCTTCTCTGTGTTTGAGCTCAAACATCGCTGATATTTGGTTTAATATTTTTATCACAGTGAAGGTATGTTCATTGTCAGGTTAAAAAAAAAATTTTTTTTTTAATCGAATAGTTTTGCAATTTATTATAAAAACGACGAGAAGGCGTTTTTTTCTTCGATTTTTAGGTGAACGTACATTTTTATAGAAATGTCAGAAAAAATATTTCACTACTTTTTCTGTATTTCATTATTTTCCAGAAATATCTTCTTCTCTCGTCTTTCTTGTTCGCGGAAGACGTACAATCACATAGTTTTATCGATTTCTCCCGCCTTTAAAGGCGAGCAGCTCATTCTCAACATGAAACCATTTTTGTTATACTTTCACATTGCTTAGAAGAAGGACAACAATGTTTCCACCGTGAACCTTCAGATACGAGATATAGATTTTGCCTTTGCTCGTTTGAGCCTTCTTCTGTTCTATCTTTTTGCTTGTATCAAGAAGGTAGAGCGGATCGAGCTGCTGCACTTCCGCAGATTGAAAAGTGCATCCAGTAATTTGTCGGGCTTAGAGCGACGTCCATGCTCGGTTTATTTCCAGAGAAATATTTTACGTACCCTCTATCGCATATTTGCGCGAAAATTGTCTCAAAATTAATTCTCGCGTGTCTCAATGTTGATTTCGGAATCAAGGATTTTCGAACATAATTTTATTTGCAGAAAGTTGCAAAAAAACAAACAAAAAAAAATTACAACTTCATATGTCAAAAGATGTATACACATTACTGTTGTATGTGACTTGTGCTTTTACAACACAGTCTGTTACAAACAAAGTTCTCAACGCACTAATAACGTTTGAATAAGTTTATAAAAACGCGGTACATACAATGCGTCTTTTTATTAGCGTCGTGCTTTCTAATTAATCCTTGTCAAAGGACAGACTAGAAGAGTCATCTTTGAAACTCGCACGATTCTGTAGCTTACATTATCGAATGTAAACCTCTCTCTCTCTCTCTCTTTCTAGTCGGGTTGCTCGGGTTTCTGCTTGGCGTAAGATTTACAGGGCGAAGCATCAAGAATAGAAGGGGCGTTACGTAAGGAAAAGTGGCTTGCTACTGTACGGCAGTGACACGCGACAAATTGTCTGGCGTTTCGACAGGAATCTAAAGGCAGATTTATTGCTCGCCAGTGTAAAGGCACTCGCGAGGGCTGTACCTACACTACACTCTCGCGCGCTGCCTCACAATCCGCGTTGCTCCCGCCTTGCATATCTGTCTTTTGCGTCTGTGAATATTCAATCGGTGTGTGACACAAATATTTGGAAACGCCAAACGAACGTGTCCGTGTGACAAAAAATAAATAAATAAAAATAAAAATATATGTATGAGTCAACAGTGTTGTATTTTTTTTTCGTTTTGAATTCATGAAATATCACAGGGCTCGCGAGCGAGCTTCACTTTGTGAATCTTTTCAGAAATTTCCGCGTTGTAAAACTATTAACCGAGTGGAAAGGTATTTCGGGGAATAAGGAAATACCGCACATATATATAAATATATATATATATATATATAATATAATTGTGTGGCGCGCGACCGAGCGAGCAGGGCTTCGGTGTGCCCTCGGTGCTCCCTTTCTGGCCACCGGATATCCCAGATAGAGACGGAAAAGTAACAGTGGTCTCCCGAGTACGACGGTTAAAGGAGGCTTTAGTGGGCTGTTGGCCCGGTCTGATATTCCGCGCGTTGTGGATTACGACCGGTAATAACATTCCTAGGACGATCTCGAGGATATAGAACGCGGATCTGAAGCAAGATCAACCGGGGAGCCGGAGGAAATGGCGGTCGGTGGGAAGCATGTTGATTTCTGCCCGATGCGGTCAGGCCCGGGTCTCCGAATTCAGACCCCGGTTTACTTTCATGACGGTTTCGACTATTTCCCGTTCTAGCTGGCCGTATAAGACATCATATAACCCGAGATAACCGCCACACATATAGCCCCCGGGGCTATGAAATGAGAAATTCGATTATTAAATTCGCACGATGGAGAGAATTTTCCCATATCGAGAGAACAAGAACTTTGTTATTAACTCGACTCGCGGAAAAGCGCTCCGCTTTCTCGCTTTTATCGAAATAACGCCTCTTGGAAATTCATTGCGCTTCAGAAACACAGAAACGAATCTACGAAGAAAAATTACGAGCGAGTTGCTTCGTTGCACCCAACTCGGTCGTATACCTAAGCTTCCGTCTGCGCGCGCAGGTAAAGTGCACAGAAAAGGAATCGCGCGCTTCAAAGAATCCGAATCCCCGGTAAATATCTCGGGTTTTCGTATGAAACTACGCAGATGCTATTCCCCCGCCGCGGGAAAAGATAGATCATCTCGTGTCTGATTCATCGATCTGCAGCGCGCTGAGTATCTTTCCATTTCTCGGCCGCGCATGAGAAAGAAAAGTATATAGCCGGCGAAAAGAACGACTCGCTCGAGCGTCGCTCGCACGCGCGCTCTCTATCGCTTTCTCTTAGCCGAAATGGGAGAGAAAATTGCGTTTCTGTCGGAAAAGAGACACCGTGTGTGTCGCGCGTAACCTCTCGACTTCGCGGCAAAACATCGGTTCACATCAGTGTGTCGATCGTTTCGTAACGAAGAGAAGGTCATCGAGTTCTGTGTACTATATTTTTCTATACATGTGAGGTTTTTTTCTATACAAACGCGGATAGCAAATACACATCGACCGCCGAACCGCAACTTTGCATCCGGACCGGACGTATATTCCGTGAAAATTTTTGTTTTTTTTTCTTTGACTTGGAGGTAAAAGCTTTTTTCGCAAGTGCGAAAGCACAAAATTACTAATTTCTGTGGAAGTGGCATAATTTATGATTACTTGCTGATTATTTTTTTTTTTTTTTTTTTTTTTTTTAAGCAAGTGGAAAGAAATTTAAATAAAAAAAAAATAAAAATCTAATGCAGCGCTCAGGCTGGAAGTGAATCGCTTGATTGAACATCAAGATTCTTTTACTCGGTTAGAAAGTGAATTCAGTGAGACGTAAGGACGGAAAAATTGCATTCCTTTGATACAGGAATTCTCAATCTCGTTACTGCGAAGTAATCTATTGACAGATAAAATGTATTCTCTCGCGCTTGTGATGAAATCGCGCTATACAGTACAACGCTATAGTTTCACTTATTTAAAAAAATGTTCTCCATAAACGTACGCATCGGGGTTCTTACTGTTGGTAACGTAAAAGCGCGCGTCGCACTTTAATGGAATCGTTAAACACACATTAATAATAATAATGTACACGCACATTAATAATAATTTATAATTAATAATAATTTACAATTTACTTAAAGAGTAAATATGTTCGTATGTACAACTGGGGTAATTAATTACACTTTATACGCGCGGGAAAGTCACATGTAATATTTAATTATTGCAATAGCTGTTTATCCATACGTTGTTTGAGGAGCGTAATTTTCTTTACGTAAACTTACGTACATACATGTGGTTTGATTTGTAAGCTTTGACTCCTGCATTTCCGTTCCTTTAAATCAACGGTTTTCAAAAAATTAATAGAGCAATATTCCGATGCAGCTTCAAATCTGCATTATACGTAAATTAATATAATGACACTAATAATATTTAAATTATACCACATGTATGTATATTGGTGTGTGAGTTTTATAATATTTCACGAAATCGTTAAATATCGTATAAAATTACAAAAAACTTTTTGCCTAATGTTTTTTCTTACTTGGATTGTTATTTTGATGAGCGCACGCGCGCCTACACGAAAAAAAAAAATAATAGTTTCTACCACAGCTAATTACGGTTTGCTGAAACTGAATTTGTTGCTGTAGCTATAAAATTTCCTATTACATAGAAACAGTTTGCTGATATTCCTAAATATGTCGACATAATAGCAAAATATGTATGTCTTGTAGCATTAAGAGCTTAGGTGTCCATAATACTACCAACATTTAGGAACCAAACCTAATTTTTAGCTGTGAGAGCTAACTTTTTTTTTCCGTGTAGGAAGATTAGAAGAAGCGGCTTGAGAAAAATACTCACGCGAAATCGCAATATTTTCGAATTATCAACACACTCAGACGTATTGGATATAAAATTCGTGATGTACGGGCCCAATAAAATAACATAATGCTGTCCCGGAGAAATAATTAAAACGCGAAATCAGTCGGGATTGCTGAGAGAGGCCCGGCGGAAAATAACACACGCCTAATTACATTTGTGTCTGCGGATTTGCGAAATAATTCACGATTAATGCCACCTCGCGCGGCTTTAATATCAGATATTTCACATAATTTTTAATATCACGCGGTTGGCTCGCATTTGCTTCCTACCCCTCACTTCCGGTTGAATGTGAGATTTATTCGGTACGGGGAAAATGTCTGTTATTTTGGAAAGCGGAAAACGGCGGATCATCGATTAGTCGGATTAGCACGTTTGTTATAGGATCGCGTAAATCCATCACGCACTGTGTGTTATCCTGTATACAAGTATTCACGTATCGGACGAATGGATTATCCGTCCGATTCGTTGTAGGGAGAGAAAGGGTGGAGTAGGATGAGAACGGAGAACCGAGAGCTAGAGAACGCGGGGATTACATTCCATATTTACATTGCGCGAGCGGGGACAGCAAAATTATCTGACTAGTGTCATTTACAAACATTTCAACGTAAGGGCATGCCTCGCTGAATATCATTACATTTATACACGTGTGTGGCGTAACACACCGCCGTGTGTATCAACAAAGAGATAAGCTGACCAAAACCGATACAGTTCGAAATCGCCACACGTGTACGGGATGTTCACACATGTCGCCCAAAATATGGCCAACTCGAGTTTAACGATATACGCGTTAAAAAGAACGCAAAATTAGTAACGTGGTTGGATAAAATTTAAGATGAGAGACATTATTTTTTTTTTGCTTACAGCTAGAAACGTATATTTGAACCGAGAATATATAAATAATTTTACACCGAGATTTTCTATATATTCGCGAAAGTTGGTGTGTTGTGATAAAACATTTTATAAAGTTAAGAGCGTGTTATAGAACATTGATTAAGTTTGTATTATGATAGAATAAATTTTATCGCGAGAGAAAATGCTTATAATAATCTCTGAACTTTCGTTCGTTTAACGTAAAACAAATTCGTTCCGGTGAATTTTACTCAAAGTTTATCAGATAGACTTCCTAGGAGGATGGTCGAAAGACGCGGCAGATGGACGAACACGGTCGCGCGTAATGTGTCCCGCATTGTTTTCTCTCGTGCTCAGCAACAACAAAAACCAAGAGACGCTTTATATCGACGACGACTTCATTCGGCAAATAGAGTAGCCATTCAGCCGCTTTGTTGTCTAAATATTTTTTTCTCTCTCTCTCTCGAGGAAATATCATTCCGCACGCGGAGCGATGAAAACTTGTTAACGATAAAAGATATAAATTTTTTCGTTCGATGCGCTTATTGTTATAAAAGTTAAAAATAAATTGCACAAAGACGATCGCGCGGCGCGTTATTATTGTTGAAAAAAATCCTCCTAGTTTAATCCCGCTTCTTCCTCCGTCCGCGTAATGACTTTGAGATAAAGCACCGCGGCGACACAAAATTTGTCTCGATAAGTATCGCGGTAAGTGCGGATTAACTTCGTCGTTATAAACGAAAAAATCGATTTTCCTCCTCCCTGAATTTGAGCGTAGCGTACGAAAATTTTCAACTCGGCTTGATATGTAAATGAACTATTGTGATTGTTATTCCTGCCGTAATTTTACGCTGAAGCCGATAAGTATTATACGACGAGAGAACCGCGCGAAATGAAGTTTTCGTCGCGTATCTCGTTAATGTTTTATATAAAATTTCTTGAGATTTTTCTTTGCGAACAATATACGATCGCGCGCAATCGAAACAAAAACTCGGAGATATGTTTTCGTCGTCACACAATGTCGTAATAACTGCGAGAGATCCGAAACCGACGAATTTTTATACGAGACAAATATTTTCGGGTTTCGGAGGATATGAAAATGGATTTTTCTTTCTATTGGGAAAATATTTTTACAGTTATAAAATCTCGTTTCTCGATCCGCAAATTTATGGATTATTTCATTTTCACGGCAGTTTTTAAAATCCACAGTTTATTACTATGTGTGACATAAATCTGTGATATGAATCAACATGGTCGTAAATCTGTCACCAAGTTTCGAAATTGCAAAATATATACCTAGATTTCAGGCAATTGAACATCTATTTGAGCCGACATTGCGGCAGCAAAGAATTTTGGAATGTGTGTGCTTTTTTTACACACGAAGCCTACCATTAATTGCATAATCCTGCAATTGCACTATTTTACACAAACTGTGTACGCAGATATATAAATTATATAAATATATAAATAATATTAAATTATAACATACAGTTATACATAAAAATAATAAACTGTATGTAATTACGCTGCAGATTCGCAACGTAGTTATAAACATTTTATTTTCTAATTAATATCGTGGCAGTCGTATTTTACGCATCACGACTGATCAATATGACTTTTTTTTTGTTCGATCGAGGTTGCAAAATTGCGGAAAATTCGCCCCGAAGAGAACTCAATTGGCGCGCTAACAGCAAATATTCGGACGATCCGTAAAGGCTGCGACCGTGTTTGCTTTAATTAACGCCCGGTAATCCGCGATTCTGTTAGTTTTATATCACGGATAATGTATGATAAATCAATTACTAAATTAGGGGATTATTGGCGCGATAGCCGGTCGCGCCATCGGTGCTACGTGGCGCTCTCCAATTTACACGTGTGTGTAATGCCCAGAATGTTTGCGGTCGTGCAAAATTGTTAATCCTTGGCGGAAAAACATTTTCACACCAAAAAAACAACGATCGATACCGCACAAATATAGACATTCACACTTCCTGGTTTCTTTTTTTATCTCTTTCCTACTTACATTTTAAACACGTGTCTTCTGTATCGGTCGTTGAAAATCAATATCGGATTTTTTTTTTTATAAAATTCATGTCGTCAGACTTTCATTTGGCTTCATTTGCAAGAGAGATGCAACGAGGTTTCGAGGAGGAAACGGATGAACGTGAAATTGTTTTCTGATTTAATCCATCTGAAACCTTTTTATCTTGCTAAGTGAGAAAAAAAGTCTTGCGCGCGCACGGCTCAAAGGTAATCTACGTAGCACACATGCCGTTGGAGAAAATCGTCGGTGCGTATTCAAATTTCTCAGTGGGATCAGCGGCGGCGGATTGCATTAGATAGTCAAACGAATTTTCCTCCCCGGGATTCTTATGGGATGGCGTTTAACGTCATTAAGACCCGCGCCCGATAACTTAAAGGGGCGTATTCGAAACATGCCCTCGTCGTCGTAGTCGTTATTGGGCGAGATCGCGTGACATTGCGACGGAGCGGAATTTTTCATTAAATAGTCGAGTTTCCGCTAACTATCCAGCGCGATTCCCACGGGTATTTAATTGCGCCTCGCGTGAGAAAATAAAACAAAAAGAACGCACTTAATTCGGCCGAGAAATTGAACTGTGATCGCGCGTTTCAAGATATCTGTTTTAATCAGGCGCGGTGCCGGGCGCCATAGAGGGTTTCGTTTTAATCGAATCGCCATTTTGTTAGCGTGTCGTACAATCAATGTCGCGTATAATAATAGGTAATGGTAAATAAAGAGTTAATTATTGCGGCAATTAAACGCTACATTTGGCGCGTTTAGCGAAAGTCGTTTGTTTAATAAATCCCGTGTGTGTGTGTGTGTGTGTGTGTGTGTGTGTTCCCAACACACACGGAGAACCAATATCTTCGCGCGCTAGAACAATTAACCGAATATCGAGATATCAATCTTTTCGAAAACAACGACGAAGCTGCGCGTTTCGAGCGGAAAATGAGCGCCACAAACGCAAAGTATCCCCCCGTTCAAATATGATCGCGGCCTAACACAGATATTTCCGCATTGCTCGACGTTTCACACACAATGGAGCGCGAAAGCTAATTAAGTGAGCACACACGAGGGAGGGACGGCTAAATGAATAGCTCGCAACACGTTTCCACACGGTGGGAATGTGTTGGCAGAAATGGTTTATGCGGTATTTATCGGCGGCGAAGTCAAAGGGTCACGGGCGCGCGCTACTTAAAGCGAACGTTAGAATACGAATTTAACGAGCCACTTTGAACAACCTCACTTCGACCTGGGCGCGCGAGGGAATATCATTAGCCGGCACGTATTCCACATTTGGCAACTTCTGAAATGGCACAGTGTCGAATATTACGCGGAGCAAATCTTCTATATATATAGAGAGAGAAAGAGAGAGAGAGAGAGAGACAAAGCCGACTTGTGGCGATCACGTGACACTCGTATTCCTGAGGTAAACGCGAATGACGGAATATTAAAGTTATAATCTCTTGGAGATGTGTTATGAACCACCGGCGCCGCGCTCTTGAATATTGCGTTTTGTGCGACGCGTTCTTGGTGACCTCTTTTTTTTTTTTTTTTTTTTTTCATGTAAACGCGTTACACTCGAGCGTTTGTTTCAACTCAATACGTTGCTTCAAAGAGAGGAAACCCGTGTGCGCGCCATATCAACGCGTTTGAAGCACGCATGGACGCGGAATCTGCGGCGTATCTTTTTGAAGTGAGATATGAAGTTCGAGTTTCATCAATGGCTACGCGATACAGTCTGTAGATTAGTTAGAGCGTTGCGGTGTGTTCGTGTATTCAACGGATTGATATACTTTATCGGATAAGCGTGCGGACGTCGCCTAGCCTAGGTGTCGATTAATCCGTATACCTGTCAAATCAAGATATGCAGAGCGTGTGGCATGTCCGATACGCCGTGTAACTATAGGGAGAAGCGTTGTGAAATTTGACTCCTCTAGTAGGATTATATTCGCGTAGTTGAAGGTAATCAACGCGAGGAGGATGTGAATTTTCGGCGACGACGAGCGATTTAATTTCACAATTTGTTGTGCGGTTATTATTCGAAATTAATTACGCCTTTGTGTAAAAAATATATATATGTACGCGCGCGCATGCGTTTTGCGTTTTTTCGCAATCTCTCGTTGTGTGCGCCGGACGTGAAATTAAAACGGGTAAAATCATTTCCCGCGATTTGGATTAATATACCTGACGTTAACTTTTCTCATTGTCGCCCTTCGTGCGTAGTAATTCAATATATTACCCCTCTGATAGAGAGTGACGGCACGAGATCGACTGCCGTTCGTATTTAGTAGCGCTTTAATTGAGGCGCCATTTGAGCATACCAATTTGATTTGACTGATTCATCTAATTAACCTTTACCTCTTCCCGGAGGTTGAACCAAAGCGCGCGCGCGCAGTTCGTAGGACGCTCTTCTACTCGGAAAGTTCGCCAGAGGTTGATCCGCTATCTCTCTCCTTCCTATGATTTGTGAAATTCTGGCGTTTCTCTCTCAAGTGGTTCATTAGCCGGCGAGCCGGTTATAGAGGGAAAACACTCCCGCTTACATTACAGATTATTTTTACAGCGGACTCATCCCTTTTGAAAATTAAAATCCACGTGTTACGCGCCGCCGTGCTTGCCGAGCTCGTGAGACCGGGAGTTAATGGGATAAGTGTTCTTAAAGCGTCATATAAAAGAGGGCTACCGGGAATTAAACGCAAGCTTATCAATATGAAATTATACCGGGATTGCAAAAAATCCTTTTTCTCTATTTTTTTTTTTTTTCGGAAAGGCGAGCTAATGCGATCGAGCTCGTAACGAGCTCTGTAAATTTCAAATTTTCGAGATGTCGGATTTTGTTCGGGAGATCATCGCGAAAAAAGATTTATTATTCCATTATTTTTTGTAAAATTACTTGGCTCGTCAAGAGTGTCGAGTTCGTCAATAATCGAACTGTGCGAGACAGGAAATTGAATATTGCTTCCTTTTTGATTTTTTAAATTTAATAACGTTAATCTGCAACGAAAAGCGCAACTTTGTCTATTAAGACATGCTTAAGTAATCATGGTCGTAAAAGTTCTTTTGAATAATTGCCTAACTGAAGTTGGATTTTATGATACTCTTGAAAGTGGAGATCAGATACAAAGCGCGGCGGGTGATATTTTTATGAAACGTAAGTTGGGTATATATATGTGTGTGTGCGCTTGCCGACCTCATATTTTACATCAGTTTTGTGCCACCAGCGAGCGCGAGGTACAAAGAACCTTTTCTACGCAATATTTTTACGCGACATCCAAGGCAAATTAATTAAAATTATCTTTCGTGCGCAACAGTTTTGAAGAAAAACGCGTGGTATTCTCGTTATCACTGTAATGCTGTCATTGAATCACGCTGGGAACAAGTTGACACGTGTATACAATTAAATGTGTTTTGCAAAATGACATAAAAATGACGATATCCTTCTGTGAACGGAAGCGTGATTCGAATATTTACTCACACGTCTTGTGACAGCTCATAGAATTAATGCGAATAATTTCGTTTTTTACGTCACTTCTGTTAAATATTCAATTAAAAAAAAAGAATATAATATTTAGAGCTTATTTAATTATCTTCGGCTTTTTTGCTTATTTTATTTCTTGATTCTGGCTCTTTACTGGAACAGATTTCTGGTTCTTTATTAGACTCATTACCATTCTCAAAATGAGATTAAGCACATCACAAATGATCAAAGCCACCGATGAGAGGATCGGATTTAGTCATTAGGGTGCTGCATAACATTGTTGCTACGTTATCTTATTATCATCAAAAGCATTACTAATATTAGTACAATTTTGCAATAAGAGCGACTCAACAAACATTTGCACACACGAGAAAATCTGCATTTATTTCGAGATGATCAGGAAGGAAGCAGACTCATTTAAAAAAAAAATAAGATTAAATAATATGCAAAATAACGGGGTTGTTGTTATTATTCTGCATCAAATAAGATACAAAATTACAATATATATATATATACATACACATATATATACAGGGTGTCCCACCTTGAGCATCGTAAATATCTCGTTTATTGTTTATGATAGGAGGATGCCGAAAAGAGTCATTATTCAGTTCGAGGAGACAAATACCGTAATAAACAAAAACTTTTTCTCAAGGTCATATTTTTTAGGATTTCAAGGTCATTGTCAGTTTTTTTAATCTGGAACTATATTGTTTTATCCTCGCGATATGATAGGCAAGGTCAAGACGAATCCAAAAAGTTGTTGTTTATTACAGTATTTGTCTCCTCGAACTGAATAATGACTCTTTTCGGCATAAAAAATAAGCGAGATATTTAAGATGTTCAAGTTAGAGTGGGATACCCTGTATATAATTATAATATTTGTAGGGCATCATCGCATATATACATATAAAAGCTTATTCGTTGAAATATATTAAAAACAATACGTTCTGCTAATTGTGTTTACACAAATCACAAATCTTGTAAATGGTTATTGTGCACGCGATGTCATCATTGCATAATGATTACATCCGCTGAAAGTGATGTGTATTTATGATAATAATATGTATTTATGATAATATACAATATACGCCTATGGTACTTAAATTTTTTTAGAAAGAGAGAAGAGAAAAGAGATAAATTTTTGTTTAAAAAACTTATAACAACGTGAAATTATCTTCAAAGAATTAGCTTGTAAAGCAAACGTTTCATTATTATTATATTATGCGTGTGTATATTCATTATTGTATATTATACACATATATATTCTCATATAGTACACATATACTCGATTTAATTAAAATTTCTTTACACTCTCTCGTACAGAAATGATGTTTGTTCACACACACATACACCTACGCACTTGTTTCCAGTCTCTTTCTCTCTCTTCTCTCCTCTCTCGTTGCGTCTATATAATGGAGTAACCGTTTGGAATGACCCTCGAGGTCAGCATCCCGTTTATCTTCTTCCTGTTTGCTTTGGCCGTGAGGCTATCAAATTATCACGCTTCTATCGAGATTATCCAACACAGCCCGGTTTTGAAGCACTTCCGTCACTTCGTGTTACGTCTAAAGTAAGTCGGGCGGGCCTGGATCTGTGATTTTGACACGTTATTATTTAGCGTCAGCGTTGATTGCAAATTTTGTGTTCACATGTGCCCGTCATCACAACGTATTTACGTACTTAACATTTGAATAACAAAATTCTCTAGTGATAAATTTGGTGCAGATTTCTGATGATTAACGCGCGCTTGAAAAGTATACGGCTATCCCGGTACTTTATTCATCGTACGAATTGATTTGTAGCCCTCCCTTGTTTATCGTGAATATAATCGCTGTGAAAATCCAATACAATGCGCAATGTGTGCGCGTGCAACAAGCAGCAAATCCCGCGAGATATTTAGAAGAATATTTCATCAGTCTACCCTCTCGCGCGAGCTGCTCTTTGCTCGTTTCGAGAGTTCACATTCGCTTCGATACGTTATATTATTCCGATTAATCCAATTCAACAGCTGATCGTAAATATCGTGAATGGCAACGGACAAGGCGTGCGCGCGCGTGCGGGGAGTGATGAGTGAATAGCGGTAACTCCATTCGGCTTATTCGGATCGCGTTTATCTTTTTTTTCTCTCCCTCTCTCTTTCTCTTTTTTTTTTTTTTTTTTTTTTTTTTACTTGCAAATAAAAATGTCGTTCCGCGTCTGTGCGCGAGCGAATACCCGTACTGAAAGAAAATATTTTTCGAGCTGACTATTTCAACGGTTTGTAGCGATTCTACGAAAACTCGGATGAATATGGATGCGTCGAATTCACATTCGCTTTATCTCGTAAGCCACGCGCGTGGCTTTATCGCTATATGAAACGGCAGCCGGTTTCACTCGGAAAAATAAATTTCTCGACCGTTCCCCTCGACAAATGTCTAAACGCTCTTCCCTTTCCCTTTCTCTCTTCTTTTTCTCTCTCTCTCTCCCTCTCTCGCTTTCGGAATTTTATCTCGTTGGTGCGTTAAATCGCGCATGGTGCACGCCGCTATGACGTTCATGCGACGCAATGAATACAAGAGCTCTCGTACGAGAGAGCGCGTCACAACGCTCGTAGTCGATTAAAACCGACATTGACGGAAAACACGTGTGAACGCTGGCGTTCACGTGAGCGCGCGCCGTCGTCGCGCGTACGGACCCGCGGCGCGTTGGTATACACACAGTTATCGTCGCGCGCGCGAAATCGTCGTTTGTAAATCGTCCGAAAACTCATTAAACCCCCACTTTTTCTCCGCATATCGCGATTATTATTTTCACGTCGCCGGCTCTTCTTGTTTCGCTCGCGGAATTAACGTAATGACCAACACACGTACCGCGCGAATAACACGGAGAAAAAGCAATTAAGTGAAAAGCAGCGGTGATGGGATTAAAGCTTTTTGAATGAATCACGCGTCCCGACGCGGGAATAATGCGCTCGCGTTGCAAGTAGTCGAGAGTGCAGGCGGGAAATTTTTTTTTTTTTTTTTGTTTTCGCGCGCGATTCAACAAATTGGCGCGTCGTTTCGGGTCACGCGCGCGTATCTGCGAGAAAAGCGTTTACCGACCGGCCGACAAGAGGCGCAGAGGATCCAGCAAACTCTGCCGCGTTTCGTTCGACCTCTCTCTCTCTCTCTCTCTCTCTCTCTCTCTTTCTCGCGCGCGCTCTCCCGTTCGGGAAATAAAACAATGCAACGGCGAACGAGTTGGCGAAGTGGCGGCGGACTCGGCCGACGACAAGAGGCTCGGCGCGGTGATTGTGCGTGCATCATTTATTGTTGTCACGACACAATAATTCTATTTCCCGAGCGTCCCGATTAATCATTAGCTCCACCCTCGCGCGATCACTCAGCGCTCTGTGTTTCGAATCTATTTCCGTCATTGAGTTCTCCAGAAGTGACAGAGCGACGAGACGAGAAATACGAGGGCCTCACTCATGTAGATACACAAACGACGTTCCTCGGCGCGGACGTTGAATAGAGTTGAATCGAGGAGTTCGATTAATTTTATGCATTGTGTTCACACGCACGCGCGCGCGCGCGCGCGAGTCTCACATGTCGTCGATAAATACAAAAGGAGTCAGAGAGGAGGAAGTCTTGCAAAGTGATTGATCGAAACTGTACCTATTGTCGACGAACATTCAGTTGAATTTTTTCAGGAAAAAAAAACGGAGTTAAATTGTTAAAGAAAACAAAAACAAAATTCGAAACAATTTAACGTTAAACCGAAAGCGCACATGCAAGAATGCGCCGCATCGTGATCGCCGCATTCTCGTTCACTTGACTGCTATTAACGGGCTATTTACTGATCTGTAATTACCGTTCCCGGAGCGGTTCCACCGGAGATCCAGCGGCGATCTCATTCTCACTCGCCCGTTCTTGATGGTACATGTGTCTACACGGACACTCGACCGACTATCCTTGCTGAATTCAATTTCTCTGAGTCCACAGCGGTGGATCGCAGGTGCGTCAAGTTGCCCCGGGCAGAGATTGCACGACAGGAAAAAAAAAAAAAAAACGTTGCCACAGTTTCCGCTTCCTTGATCGACAAATATCGCAAATTGATTTCCGCTTGATATTTCGACTTTTAAATACCGCTGTTAGTTTTGTACGCATAAAAAAAAAAAATTGTTAAAAATGTGCAGCATAGAAGAATATTTTTTCACAACTCTTTACACAAAATCGTATTTACTCGCGCGATTCGAGACTAAATTGCTCGCGATGTTAATCGAAAAGAAATTTCCAAATTTTTTCGAGAAACGTCTGAGATTTGCGAGAAAAAAATGCGCTCGGACGATGCCCGAAACGGGGCTAAAATTGTTTCCGGCGGGCTCGTTTCGCGGCTCCGAACACAGAAGGTCCGAAGGTGTATCGATTTGGCAATTGTGCCGACGACCGCGGAGTAATCGCGATGGAGTCAATAATCCATGATCCGTTTAGCCGGAGGGGGGAACAGCTCTATTCCGACGTGTAATTGGGATCAGTGCTTATCTGTTGGCGCACAACCGTGTTCCGGCCTCCTCGCATCCTCGTCATCCTTCCCTCGCACACGTTCTTCTTCCGATAGACACCTTCGCGCGGTATATACGTGTTATATATATATATCTATTGCAATATTTGCTCCGGGAATTAAAGCGCGGATCTCGATCCGTTCGCGACACGTATCCGTCGTGATTGATTCGCTCCGGCTTTTGAGAGCGCGAATTCCTGAAAAAAAGATCAAAACATGACCACCGCGTCGTCTTCGAAGATGAGACGCGATTGCCATGCAGGGCGGTTACTTCGGTCCCGCCTTGTTCGCGGCGGCAACGTGACGTAAATAGCTCTGTTTAAATAATTCCTGTCACCGCGAAACGAAGACGGACCGGCACGGAGTGCGAAGCGGAGAATGCGCGCGTTTACAACGGGAACGAGTGCATTCCCGGCAACGAACGCCGAGACAAGAGAACGCCGTAATGATATTCAGAACTTCCCCAACGCGCGCGCAGGAGAAGCGACAAACATTTCGCGATGGATACGCGGAGACACATTTCACGTTGCGGCGCACGTGCTGGCGTTGCGTTCGCTGCTCCCGAACAGCAGTCTGTCACGCGTGATGTGTCGCGCAAAACCAAAACCCGTTTCGCGTCGGTAAGTTCTCGGCAGTGTGCCGATACAGCGAAACACCGGAAATGAGTTACTTAGAACACGTGCGGTGTCACGCGTCATTTGCCGGATTCTGGGCGCGGGAATCTACCGGATACTCTCGGATGTTTCTCCTTCGACTTCTCTTCGCTGTTTTGCGAGTCCCGACGAGAGAGACTCGATGTTGCGTTTTGTCGCGCCAGAAGCACACAGTGTGTGTTCTATTTCGCACACATCCAAAATTGAGAAAAAATTTTACAAAATAAAGTTTTATACACTTTTATATGCGTTTTATAAGTTTTATACAATTTTATATGCGTTTGTTTCAATTTTTCATCGTCTGTGTGACAATTAACGTGGTCCTTTGTGCAAATATTGAACAAATGTGCAAATGTTCGTGACGTTATTCGGAGTTTTTGGATTTACATGATTGCCAAAAAAAAAAAGCGGAGTATTTTTCCATATATTACCGCGAATATTTTGGTTTTATTTAATTTAACGGATAAATTGTTAATTTTGCAATATAAAATCTCACGGAGTTTATTATGTATATTTCTTGAATATTGTGCGAGACGCGCACGACGGAATGAATTTAGCGTCACCCCCCGATCGCGATAATCTCGCGCCGTTCTTCCGTTATTACACGTGCGCGGTAATAGCGTTTGAGCGCGTGGTCGGGAGACGATATACATAACAAAATGTTGTTAATAGGTCACTTAGCATTAAACGTTTTGCCCTGTTTCAGAGGGACCGAGCTTCAGCGAGCCAATAGCAAACGTGACGGTCCCGGTGGGAAGAGAGGCTGTCCTTTCCTGCGTCGTGGCGAACCTTTCTACGTACAAGGTAAGCTGCTGCCAAGCGCACGCACGACATCTTTTAATCTCGCGCCATGTCGATTTCGCTTTTACCTCAGCCGGACGGGAATACAAATATAAATGCCGGAAATATATTTTCTGGAAAATATATTCCTCGCGGCATCGTCCGAAGTGTGTTTACGCGTACGTATGTAAAATATTTCGGCTCACGTTTCGCCTCTAAAGATGATAATTTTAATTTAAAAAAAAAACACTCGACAGATTTTGACAAATAACGATAAATTGTTTGTTTTCACGTTGGAAAATGTGAAACGAAACGAAGAACAGCAAGTTTCTGATGCAACGTGGAGTCGCTCGTAAAGTTTGTCGCGACGAAAAATGCAAAATTGTTATGCGCTGATAAACAAAGTTTAATTTAGCTGCCAGTTACAACTGGCATAGTCCCGGCAGACTTCATTGCCGCGAATATATTCCTCGGCACGCTGCAGAAACGTGGACGTGCACGAATGGATTCTTCCTCGGTGTGACAAACATCGCTCATGCGGGCCGGGTGGATCCGCGCAAAGTCTGATGAATTAAAGTACATTCATCATGCGGCAAAAATTTATCCACGTTGCGTCTCGCGCCGCGTGACGTGTCTATCTTTTGTTGTGCCGCATGACAAATCGCAAACCGACGCAAATCTACGGAATCGAAAACAATTCGCGAACAACTTCGTACCGACGCGTTGGTTTTATATTGTAACATTTATAACATTTTTATTATTGTCGTAACTGAATTAGCAATGCACTTCCTGTGTGCGAGAAGGTGTGTTACCTACTTCCAATTTTACTCTATTTAAAATGTGTAAATGTGTGTTTTTGGGACAGCAAATACGGATATGTGTCGCGCGCGACTGAACTTCGCGTAAAGACAGACTTCAAATTGACGAAAGAATTGGTGATGACGATTCTAGCAAACCGTGCACTTCTCGCCGTGTGTATTTCGGAATATCAGTGTGCCGAGTGTATTTCTGTTATATACTCCTCGCGCGTCGTTTTTGCTACTTTTGACTTTTGTCTTTCTCTCTTTCTCTCTCTCTCTCTCTCTCTCTCTCTTTCTTGAAAGTATATTGCCAGAATTCCATTCTTACTTCGAACCTTTCGGGAGGAACGTCAAATAATGCGACTTTTGCCATTACGCGAAAAACATTCGCCGGATTCCTGCGATGTTCACATTCTCAAGATGTTCACCAAGACACTGCGAATTCTCTCGGCGGTGGATCACATATTTCGCGATCCGGCGGCGCAGTTTTGGAAAACCTCCGCTTCCAGTGCGCGCGCGGAGTATTGCGCTCTGCAGAGAGAGAGAGAGAGAGGCGATACGCGATATTAAACACGGTCGAAATGCATGCCGCACGCGTGTCGCGAGATATTCGAACGACGCGACTTAATCGCGCGGAGAACGTGATTAATTTGCGTGATTCATTGCACAAATTTCTCGAAGTTCAACGAGCTATTTCTCGGATACCTTATTCTCGAACGAAGTCGGATTTGTTTTTTTTTTTTATTTTTTACGAAATAATAACAAAATTTCACAGAGACAACTCTTATCCAATAGTTATTATAATCATTTTATTGTCTAATGACTATTCGTTAGACTTTAAGTTTCTCAACAAAAGATTACCATTTGTTTTTGACAAGGTTTGATGTTAATCTTGAAATTGTATCGAAAGATGTTATGAGAGAGGATGAGAGGTTTTTTATTCTTCCGTTTTTATTCTTGTTTCTGAGATTACGGACAATCTGGCTAGATCTTCTAAAGAAAAAGAATTTCAAATGTTTCTTTAGACCCTTGAACACTTTAAAAAAAAGATTCATCAAGTCGCACAAAGATGAATTGGAACATGGCTCGAACAGCAACATAATTTACAAAATTAATTGTTCTTCTTGTGAAACGCCTCTTATGTAGGCAATTTACGGACAAGATTGGCGGAACGCCAACGTAATTTTTATCAAAATTACGAAACGGCAGTTTTGTTGTTAATCGACACCGTAGTGATCTTGTAGATCATGATTTCCAGTGGGATAAAGTGGAAATTTTAGACAAAAGGAACAGTTTTATCACAAAAGAAACTAATCTCAGAAACGTTGCGTATAAAAACACAAGAGGCGAGTGTCAATCTAATGAAAGATGCCGAACTTCTTGATGCTATCTACACTCCTGTTCTTAGGAAGCTTCATTAGTCACGTGTTCCTTGTCACGTGCTGTTTTTTCTTTTCTTCCTCTCTCTATTTCTCGAGTTTGATTTTATTTCTGACACCCCTCATACGCGTATTATACGTGTTATGGGACGTTCATGCTCTGTTCCGTTTCTTTGTGTGTTAACGAGTGCTACGACATTTCAACTCGATTTTTAATCTCATAGTTATAAGTGTCACACACATTTTTATCTTTATTTATTTATTTATTTATCACATCTCTTATAGTTTTATTCATTGACTTTTTAATTTTTTCTTTTGACTTTTACATTTCTTTACTTCGACTTTTTATATACATATTGCCTTTTCTTTTGACTCAAATTTTATCGCACTTACTGATTAACACTTCATATTGTTTATTCTTATTAATTTGATTTTTTGGTATAGACCTTTGAACGTCCACCTCTAACCTGGACCATAGGCTCTTTGATTTTTTCCTTCTTACGAAATAATAACATTTTTTTCATGAGATTTGAGAAGCTAACGAGGAAGAATGTCAAGGTGTTGAAATAGATTTCGCGCGTGCGAGGCGAAAATATTTGGATAACGATCTGTTTGACAGACTTAGAACGGGTTTAGCTTAAGTACAAGTCAGGTTAAGCCAGGATATTGCGCAATTACGGCTCGCGGAGGACGGAAAAGGCGTTCATAACGCGCTCTCGCGCTTCCTTCGCAGCTTACGTAACACCATAACGCCGGGGAATAGCGTTTTAATCTCAAAATATATTATTCGGAAATTAAAGGGGTCCAACGAGGCGAGAGGCACGCCACGGTGCGGTAAGGAGAGCTCGAGGAACGCTGTTGGAAGAGGAAATTCCCTGTAATTATGCGTGATTGTGTTGCAATTAGCGGAAGCGGCAAAATTACGTATTATTCATTGCGTAGTTCAAAGGAGGTGTATGCACACATCTTTCACGTAGCACGTGTGAGAATTATACAATGGAATAAATTAAAAAAATATCGACACTATATACTACGAAGAGAGAAAAAGTATGAATTTAATTTCGCGGTTATTAAAATAAATCTAGTTTTATAATATTATTTTCTCTCGGCTGTGTGTGTGTGTGTGTGCGCCTGTTGATTATTTGCGCCGTACTATATTTTTTAATGCATCGCGCGCGCGTTGTAATAAATATTACAAATTTTTCTCGCTTAACAAAACAAAAAAATATATCACGCACAAACATATATCCACGCATTCCGGAATTGTGTGATCTATGAAATTTTAAAGCCGAAGTAACCGTCGGCGCTATAGCGACGATTAAAACCCCCGCACGCGCAGTATATATCTCGAGAGTTAACGATTTATCCCCGTCAAATTTTCCCGGAACTCACCTGTACCGGGAGTAACTCCATTTCGTCGGAGCATAATTCGACAACACACAACGGAGTCTTAAATGGGTAACCTGGCGAAGATTTGCGGCGCCTTAAACGACAGTAAGCGGCGAAAGTTTACAGCGTGCGGCAAGGCGCGCGCATGCAAGTTCCGCCTTCTCTCGTTCCTTCATACATCGCGTCGAATTGCGAGAAGAGCCGAGAGAGAGAGAGAGAGAAAGAGAGAGAGGATGAGAGAATCGGTCGACATTCCTCTCTCGAGCGCGAGGCGCCCTCGAAATGAGAGGCGTATCTCATCCGACTGAGAAAAGGGAGGGTGAAATTTATTTAGGCGGAATACGAAGGAATATTTCCGAGCAAATGGAATACCGATGATCACTTTTTTCACGTCGCAAACAAAGACGGGCGGTCGCGCGCGCTCGAGCGCGCAAACTCATTACGCCGCGGCGACGGCGGCGGTTTCTTCGAGCCGAGGCGCTTGTTCTGGTTCTTTCTATTGTCGAACGCATTGAAGCAAAATAAATAAATCACCGCGAAGACCCTAATGGTTCGAGAAGTCACGTTCGCACGAACGTTGACGAAATATCGATTTCGATATCCTCGCGCTTTGCGTCACGCGAGTTGTCTCACGGTGTTTATAACGCGATATAACATCTCGTCGATGGAGAACTGACGGCCTTCACGACAACAGCCTGCGTATAACGTAAAAATAATATATTCTCTAATATGTCAAGGCAGCGCTACGTCACGTAATACCCTAATGTAATTTTGCGTCACGTATTACGCTGGCCGGCGAAATTTCGCCGCAAACAAGTTCGCGCGCGAGAGAGGCTTGCGCTTGCATCAGGAGGCAGTTATGAGTAAGTGGTGAGCAGACGAAGGAGGAGGAGGAGATGGAGGTGCATGAGGTTGAGGAGGGTCGACCCTGTGTGATGTAGGGCCCTCTGCGTGTTGGTACACGTGAATGTTAATCAGAATGGGATTTACATATGAGGCTCGTATTACCTGCTAGTCGGGGCAGATGCACCGGTAGGAGAAGATAACGGTCCCTAGAGAGAACGGAGAGAGAGGGTTGATTTCGGAGGAGGTGTCGAGGATACGTTGATGTGCGTGTGTGTGTGTGTGTGTGTGTGTGTGTGTGTGTGTGTGTGTGTGTGTGTGTGTGTGTGTGTGTGTGCGCGCGAGGCCGCGAGAGTCGCACACAGCCTATCTGTAATAACGTGCCACGTAAGACATAATTATATATCACGTAGGGATTATTGCCGCATTTACAGTCCGCTCGCGCCAACAATGAGGATTCGACAATGTTGGCTAACCCCCATCTCTGTCTTCCCTCCTCTCTTTCCCCGCATATTCACGTAACTATCGCGGTCGGCCGCGATATATCCCGTCATTTTGCGCGCGACCCGATTGTCGGAGAAGCAGACAGAGCGAAGTTTATCTCTCAACTGTTTTTGCCCGCGCTGTTTACCCGCCCGGCTGATAATAATTATGTAGTACGCGAGATGATCGCGCATAAAACCGAGCGTTACGATTATTACCGTTGGACCCCCGTTATGCGCGTTAAGCGGCGACATTCCGCGCGCTCGCGCGCGCGCACGCTCGTGAGAAACGGGCGACCGAACAACCGACGTCATGAGCGATGAAAAATTGTCTCCTGATTACGGTTTAATCGAACTTCTGAATTATTGATTGGAGTTTCATGCAAATTCGGAAACCCATAATGGTAGCCATCAAGCGGTTAATCACATTTCGCGCGATCGATACTTGCCGACTATTATATTCGCGCAGTACTGTCGTCGCGGTACCCCCTACGACTAATCTAGCGCACTCCGCTCCCGATTACATTCAACGCTCCCGTGGCGGGCGCGTTGAAAAAAGAAATGCGTGTGTATAACATCGCCACCCCCGAGGAGGCGCTTACCAACGCGTGTGATTAGACACAGACGGGGGAATATATCTGCGCGCGCGCTATCAGGTGTCACTCGTACCCGGCTATCAGCTTGCGCGCTTGTATGTCATCTACGCGCGTTGCCTTGCATATCGCTAATGCGTCGCGAAATCGATCCAACAACTCTCTCTCTCTCTCTCTCAGCTTGTATAGAATTTGAAGTAGCATAGATTTCCTTCACCGTTAATTAGCGCAAATGGAAACTCTCTCTCTCTCTCTTTGATCGCTCATCGATACGCGCGGCTTGTATAATTCGTCGAATCGCTCGCTTCTGTCGTCGTAAATTCACACCAAAGATCCCTCCACACGATCGTCGTCCGAAAGACGACGCGAAATTCGCCGTCGCTGGATTCCACCGACCGAGACACAATAGACAGAGTCCCGGGCGTTATTGCCATTGTCTGAATATTGTCACGCTCACGGTCTCATTCGCGCAATGTTCGTTCCCGGGCATATGCTCTCACAATCACTGGGACGCGTCTCTCTCTCTCTCTCTCTCTCAACCCTTTGGAGTCTCCGGAGGAGTACTTTAAAGTACTGTTCCTGACGTCCGCAGAGTATGTTACATGACATAACTTACATCCCGCGTTGCAGCGGACGTGCGGACTTTCGAGGATGCGCATCCCGACAATTATTACGCGCGCAAACAGAAAATGTTTCAGAAAAAAAAACAAAAAATCCATGAAAGTCGTGAATTCCATTCACGTCGATTTATAACGATGCAAAATATAACGACGACACAATAATAATGCAAGAGCACGCAGGGTCTCGTCTTCCCTCGTACGGAGAAAAGTCACGTTTCTCCTTCGGATACTTGTTGAAAAATATCAGGACGCGGGCGAACGGTTCGTAACGGCAATCGAAATAAACGAAACGACTCTCGGAGCTTCGTGTTTCGGGAAGCCGTGAAAACGAGACATTTTCCATTTGATCGAGTGCGCGCGGGGAGGTGAGGACAATCCCCCCCGTGGCCACTTCCCTTCAGATTACATTCGCGATCGTGTCCCGTAATCCCACCGAGGACATCGTCGTCCGCAACGTCGTCGCAACGGCGAAAGTGCGGAAAGGCGGGCGACCGTGAACGTTTTTCATGGCCCTCTTAAAATCGGGCGAGCTTACCTCGGTAACTCGCCACCGCCTCCGCCGCCGCCGCCGCCGTTGTCGGCAGGATCAAGTGGAGTTTATGTGAGGAACAGCCGGTCGTGCCCGGGACCTGTTACCGGAATCTTGCAAGCGGACATCGACTCCACGAACCGGCGTCCGGGAAAATTACGTCAGAGAAACAAGTCTGCTAAAGTATTCATCACGTATAATGGAAGGGCGCCACTAATTTACTCGGTTGTCGGCAAATGTGTTTGCGCATGTGTGTGTGTGCGCGCGCGCGCTCCAATGTGCGCGCGTGTGTGAAATATCGACTCTTCCGCGATTCCGTGTGTCCGAACTTTATTACGTACAAAATTAACGGAGCTGTTATTTCCTATTTTCGGGAGTTTTTTGCTCGTTACAAATCTCCATCCGTGCGTAACTTCATTGGGTCTGATGAACAATAGATCCGGCGTGAGATGTAATTATGTTCCCGACGCTCGAGTCGCGTTTATATTTGGAGAGACCTGTTCTCGTCCCGTATTTCTTATCCCGAAAGAAAACGAAAGGTATATCTACGCGCACAAAAACGACGCTTTACATTTTGCAAACACACACACACACATACAGGTGCTTCTGTAAACATATATATATATACATATATACACACATATATCGATCCTCTTCCGGTCTAATTAGTTTGAAGGTACAAGCGGTACTAATTGAACACAGAGCATATTTATTCCGTTGTAAACTTACGAGGAAGAAGTAGGTCGGCGAAAATATTCACTCTCAATTTATCATCTCGCTCTCGTGAGATTTACACGCGACCTTTTGTGTGCGACCTGATATGGACTTCGTATGAATCAATATTGGACATTCTTCTTCATTTACTTTGCTTTGCATAAAACATCACAATTTGAAGTTCGAACTCGAATACACGTAACACACAACGCGCGTGTGTATTTTTGTGAAGAAAAATAAAACGATTATTAACCCTTTCTGAACGGACTTCAACAATAGTTTGCCACTTGAACAAACTGCGACTTTAAAATCAAATAACTTCGTCAAAAGTCAATATTTTTTCCATTTGTTGTTTGAATTAAAAGTTTGAACGATTCCGCGTCGATCAGGAAAAAAAAAATGGAAGAATCTCTAGTAGTTTCGAAGATATAAATGTTGAAAAAAAAAAAAAAATTAATCTCAACTAGAGACATCGGTTTGAAATGTTTTGGTGGATCTGGGAGATCAGTTTACAGAAGGCTAATATCAACTTTATTATTAATTTCAATTAAAAAAAAAATGTTATTCTTATTATAAAATATGTGTGCATTGCGCAGCTCAACAAACACTGTACGTGTGGAAGTTCTTGACTATCTTTTGCAATAATATTTTTCGTTTATCGGGACGCGTTAATTGATCGAATTAACTTGTCGGCAGAAAAATAAGGTGCCGACTTTGCGCGAGCGCGCGCGCTAGCGATCGTTATATCAATGGTATTGTTTTAGCGCGGTTGTTATTGGATTCGTTACGCAACGAGTTGATGAAATAATCATTGAACGCCACTTAAAGCGACACACATTTGATCGGCGCGACGCAATGAAATTGTATTCCACAAGTTCCACGGGGTGGAATTACGAAAATAATCCGACGAATACTCCGCTCTATATTTGTGTGCGCACGAGAGTGCGATTTAACGTGTTATATTCTTCGATTACTCGTAAATAAATACGCGCGAAAATTCTTACGCGATCGAACAACAAAAACGATTTAAAATAACAACGAGACAACGCGTGCCACTTGATCTTGTTGTTGTTTAACGCGTTGTTCGATCACCGCGCGTCGTTGATCAGGTTTCTTTTTTGCTGACGGAATTGAGTTTCTCCGCAAATACAAGTCCGATAAATGTTGGGTTGAAGCAGAACGACTGACCTACTAGCGGCCGTAATACGGCGCGACTCTTTCCTTCTTAAATCGATCTTAATCGTTAAGGTTAATTGTTCCTGGCACGAGGCCGAGAATAAAAATCGCGAGCGCCTCTTGGACGACTCCGGGGCCAACGACTCGTCTTTATTTTATTGTTATCGTCCCGATCTCTTCGACGGATGTTGGCAGAATTCGAAGTGGAATTTCTGCGACTTCGCTGTTTCATTGCGCCAAGGATCGTGTGTAATTCGGCGCGCGTCGTTCGAAATCATGCGACGCGCGCATTATCGATGTAGACATTTAGCGAGCGAACAATCAGATTTCGACGCTCGCAAATTTATGTCGCTTATAATTACAAACGAATTAGACACAGTCTTGCGCCCCCGATTGATGTATTGACTATCGATTTTAATCTTAATCAGCGGCTCACTCGCGAGACAAGATATACGATCGTCACGGGACAGTGTGCAAATAATTATAGGCAATGTACGGACGATCAACGACGTCCAATATTTGCGATAGATTTACCTCACTGGCTACTAGTTACATACGCGTTCGTACGTCAGGTACAATTGTCAATTGCTCTCACGTCACGGATATTTGCTCGTGAATAATTAATGAGATTCTCTTCCGAGCGCCGGGGCGCGTGCACGGATTTAGATATTTCAAGATAACGCGGCTTGACAAATTACTTCGTGCCGCGTTTGGCCAATTTTTCTTTCCTCCTATTCGGGACAAAAGTCGCATATCGGTATCTCAATTTTGTTTAAAACGTTGCACGAGAATCAAAATGAGATGCGCGCGGTAAAAAAAAAAGCAAACAAGATGCACAATTTTGTTTTATTGCACTTTAAATTATTGCGTATATTTCATAGATGTTTTATATCGCCTGTTTTTTTTATTTTTTTTTATTCTACTCTCTTGTGAAGTATCAGTTACGCGTTCGGTGCGTTATAATACAAAACGAAAGAAAAAGATTTATAATCTTTCCGTCGATAGCTTCAAATCTACGGTGACTATCTGACATCGCTACCGCACGCGGTAGTTATCCTGAGATAAAGTTCTGCTTGAGAAGACGGAAATTCCTAACACTTCCCATGATACTCAAGAAGATGTTACGCGCGTACGAAGCACTTCAGCCGACCATTTTGTTAGTTTCCTTCGTGGCTGCCTCGAATTAAACTGAAAGTGCGGCTTCAGTATGATGCTTACGAGTGGTCGAAGCGCAATTTAAGCTCGAAGGAAACTTAAACTTTAAGGAACAGCAACGCAACTGGTAAGAGTCTTATATGCTCTTTGTGAGCACACTAAGCGTACAGTGAGTAAAGAAAGATGAGTCTTCTTAAGAGTAGCTTCGTACATTAAGACCCAATCTGACTGATAACATATTCGGGGGGAACTGCATTTTAAGTAAGTACTTCGCGAAGAATTGTTACAGAAGTGTGTGCGATCACGCAGGTTAAATCACGCTCAGTTTTACGGAAATAAAGCAAACGTTAATTTTTTTTTTTTTTTTTAATATTTCTCGAAAAAATCTCATTAATTTAAATATCAAAATCAGCTGCGCAATTGATCTCTGGTCTATCTATCCCATCTGTTCGTTCCGTATAACGAAGTCATCTGCGATAAGAATCGTTTCCCTCCCTCGGGAGTGTTTGAGCATCCGAGAAGGATGCTGCGTATTAAGAAGAAGCCGAGATTGATGGAATATTGCGATGCAAAAAGACTCGTGGAAGCGTTTAACTAATTAATCGAGCGCAAGATAAATTGCATTGAAATTCGCGCGATTAGCGAAAATAATCTGTCTCGCTAATTTAATTAGTCGGGTGAAAGATACAAGAATTTACCGAACGGAAATTTGCGGAAAATGCAGAAATGGATATAGGTATAGCAAACTGTGTGTCGACTTTACGATCGAGCGAATATGGTCGAGAGTCTTTCCCGGAGGACACTTTAGGCCCCTTTCGTGATAACTCCGTTGAATCCATTATCACAGTTGAACGCAAACGGGCACACCGCACCGCGATGTGCACATACGTTTTCTTATATTACGCGACATATTTCTCAGCGTTGGTATACACGCGCAATATTTGCTCGGGGCGTTGCGCTCGGGCACGGGTCGGTTATTATTTAACAGACCGGCGCAATGTATCGCGCATTTTGACACTCTGCCGGCCCGTTTTTGTGAAATACGATTGTAAGATCCGCGTGGCGCCATTTTTCGCGTTACCAAGCAAATTTTTTTTCTACAGTTCGGCGCGGTAACAATAATATTCATTCCGTGCAACATAGACTAACATTTTAATGAAATTTACATTTTATGGAGTTTATATTATTACTATCATAAATATTATTATATTATTTATTATATATTATAATTTATTATGTATGTATTACACAAATATACAAATCTCGCGTATTTTAATCCTCCTGTATAAAAAAATTCATTTGGACGCGCGAAGTGCGCGTTTTGATATCAAATATATCGCATCCATTGTTGCCTCTTTTCCGCGTTGTCGATAGATTGGTTGATCGAGTCGAGTCGAGTCGAATTGAATCGATAAGATCGAGAGAGTAAATAATGACAGAAAAGCGATTTTGACAGTTCATTGTATACGTGGAGAAAATTAAAAACGTGACTAAAGTAAAGTCACGAGAGAGGAAAGAGTAGAAAAACAACACGTGACTAAAGCAACGTGACCGTAATTTATATTATATATAACATTGAATAATATATATTGTACATATATTTATAATATTATACTTTATATTGTATTATATGTATTATATACACATACTACAGTAAGGTCACTGACCTCGGTCGCGTGACCTTGGCGGAGTCACTGACCTAGGCCGCGCGACCTTGGCGGGGTCATTGACCTCGGCCGCGCGACCTTGGGGGGAGGGTCACTGACCTCAGCCGCGCGACCTTGGGGGGGAGGGTCACTGACTTCGGCCGCGCGACCTTGGCTGGATCATTGACTTTAGTTACGTGATTACGGTATATATATATACATATATATATGTGTGTTGTGCGTGTATTATATGTAGATATAGAATATTATATATAATATATATGACATTTTCTTGTTTACTCTTCTCTCTGTCACGTGACTTTAGTCACGTGTTGTTTTTCCACTTTTCTCTCTCATTATTTTTTGATTTTGATTTTCATGCGTTATTTCTGATATCTCTCTAATGTGTATTACATGGTTTGGAAAACGTATATACTGTTATGTCGCAGTGACAAGTTGTGTTCACTGACACAACATGTTAAAATAAAAATATTAATAGCGTGCCCGTAGCGCGCGCCTGTGCTGTGCTAGTAATATTAATAATGTGTACCACACACAAGTACCGCGTGAAAAGATCGAACATGCAAATCGCCGATAAAACTCAACGGTATTACTATTTGGCATGTCAGTAATTTAATTAACCGTTTTTCAAAAATAATTTCCGCAAAATAAGTTTCTTCTTACTTGAGATACTTAAGTGAAATATTCGGAGCCGCTCGGCGCGGCGGGGGAATTTAATTATCTGATAGTCAACCGATCTATCTCTGTGTCCCCCTCGCGGAAATATATGTGCCTTCACCCCGTGCGGTTGAATTCGGACCGGAAGTGAGTTGCACCGCCGCCACCCTGCTTCTTTCTCCGTGGAAATAGGAAAAATTTTTATTTTGTCTCTCCGTCCCGCGCGGATAGATTATCTGTATGTAATTGATCGTCGTGAAATATTGCATTATCGAGCGCGCCGACTTCTGTGATACGACGTTATTAATGGATGCTTCGCAAAAACGGCAACGAGTTGATATTTATTTGACGTTTGTTTGAGAAGAACAAAAAAAAAAAAAAAAAAACAAAACAAATTCTGCAAATACATTTTTATGAATCGCGTTGTAACGTGTGCGCGTTTAAATGTAATAATGTTGTTCAAATAGAACGTACCGGGAGATAAAACTGTGAAAAGAATTTGCTCATATTCATTGACCGGAAATCGACGCCTCCCAATCGTATCTCACCTCTCCCAACGCGAGAATACTCGTCGTTCTCGTTTTATTCTTTGCCGGGAGATTCGTTTGGTAACTGATCACTCCCCTGAAAATATTGCATCCTGATCAACGGGGTCAGATAGCTGGCTGTGACTCATACAGATCGTTTATTGCACCGTATGTTGGAATTGGAAAAGAGAATTGCCGAAGTAACTCTGCCAGTATGTGATAGTGGCGATATATCTTATCACGCGATGTTTCCGTCAGAATTACTTTTTGCTTATTTAAATATAGAAAAAGAATGAGAGAGAAAGAGAGAGAGAGAGTGAGAGAAAGTGAAGTAAAAAAGATATCTAATATGAAACGGTATCTAATAAACTTGTTTTGCATGTTTTCAAATTTTTGCACACATTTTGCGGTGCTTTTTGTTCTAATTTATTTAGAACATTTCTCCCGTCTCCTTGGAGATCAGGCAAATACGCTTGTGAAGTAATTTTGATAAAACAATTAACGTTTTCTTTGAACTTGATGTCTGTGTGTTGAGTTGAAATGTTAAGGGAAAGCAAACAAGACTAATTTCCGTCGTTGTAAACGTCACGAGCAAAAACGTCTTACCGGGTATTTGGCCCGATGACAACGAGTCTCAAGGAATAAATAATTACGCCAGAATCGCACCTGACATTTTACCCGCATTTTCCCTTCTCCGGACTACATCAACCCGTCACCCGTTGAAATATTTTCCATTTAATTTGCGGAGAGAAACCGGAACACACTCACGTTCTTCTCTCAAAAACGTAGGTCTGTACACATAATGCGCGCGCGCGCGCGCGCACAACGACAAAGTCAAACGACGAGGTCGAAGTTTCATTTGTCCATTGATGTCGCGACGTCGTTCGCTGTTACTGACGCGCTCAATTGAACACGTTCATGGCTTTATACGCGAATACACAGTTAATGATCCAGCAGTTCGCGGAGTGTTATATCGCCGGGGCCGTTAACATATCCGTCTGTCCGCATACGTGTGGATATACAACTATCGTCGGTGTCTTCCGATTAGCGAAACGACGCTGGATGTATAAATTTTACAGCCGGGTGAACATTTCCCAGCGTATCACACGAAAGAGAGAGAGAGAGAGAGAGAAACGGGGGCGGGAACACAGAGAGTAAAATATTCGATGCACATGTCGCGATGTTTTTTCACGAAGATTACTTTGACGAAGTTCACACGCGATGTAGATACGTAAAAACCTCTGTGCAAAAAACAAAAACACACACACACACCAAAGAAAAACTCGAAAAAAAAAAAAATAAATAAACAAATAAAATTTGCGAACAGACGCGCGAATTACATTTTATATATTATTTTCTGTCGCAATGCGACTTCTCATTTTCCGGGAATTCGCAAGGAGGACACGAGATACAAGCGTATAAGTTCCACACGAGGGTGTATTCAACATATCAGCACATATACATGCGCGCAACGTAGATCGAAGTACGGCGGGGATTGCCAAATCGATATACTAAACGGGTTTAACGGGGCAGGAATAATTAGGATGTTGGCACCGAGCCCGAGAGCGAAGCAGAACAGATTCGAGTTGAGGAAGGGTCAGTGCTCGTGCACTACCTATTACACGCGTTGCCACCCACGACTCGGCTTGTGTGTTACATCGTGTGTTCCGTACTAAATATTGAGCAACACGCCTTCAAGCGTCTCACTAACTATGCTAAAAGGTCTTTCTGCGCGGAGATATTTTCGATGCATATTGCCAACGGGGGAATTTATTCATTCATTCGTCGCGTGATAAAAATAAAAAAAAGAGAGAGAAAAAGAGAGAGGAGGAGAATAAGAAAAGTTTTCGCAAACACGTATAAGTGACTTTTTACAGAGTGGTTACTTTTCTAATTTTTTCGTTTTTTTTTTTTTTTTTTCAGGCATTTTCTTTCCAGTTCTGCGTTTTCAACGGGCAGTGAGCGGCGAACGAAATTGCCAATATTTTTGAGTTGCCAATATTTAGCGCACCACGTTTTGTTTCAGTAGAAAAGACACGGGGGCCGCGTGTCTAGCCATTATAGAATTGGTAGGTTTGCCGGCCAATTCTGCTTCTGTGTTGCAACACACAACGACACTGTTCAAATATTAGGTGTAGATATACCGAAAAGAGGATTTATATGTCCATTTGAGAAATTACAAATATCATCCTCAACGTGTTTTTTTTGTGTTTTTTTTTCTTTTTTTTTTTTACATTACGGACACGCACGCTATCGAGTGACGTTTGCAGTTTGCAATGTGTCAAATGTATAAAACGTACGACGCTGCACCGTCAGCGGGAGCTGCATCAATCGCTTAGCAAATGACAGGTGGTCGATCGTAAAACTGCGAGTATTATAAAGTGTACAGATTTATATGATCACCCCCGTGATATCCCGATTGCGGCCGCACGTTTCGCCTCGCATAGAAAATTCAGCGTTAAAAAAAATAAAGAGAGAGAGAGAGAGAGAGATTATAAACCCGACGGCGAGATATAACGACTCATGCGAATTTCATCGATACGCGAAAATGTGCGAATCGACGCAGCTGCGGCGCACACGTTGACGCTGTTAATCAGCGCACGTTAAACACTTCCAATGGCGAGTCATTGTTTGGCGCATTCAACGAGCAAGTTTTTTCAATTTTTGAGGTCGCGTTATTTAACAGTGCGTTACGTTCCAATTAAACGAGAGAGGACTCATTGCGAGAACAAAACGCGTGCGACACGTTTATACTTTACTCGCGTAATCATGAATATTGCACCCTCGGATTGTGCGTCGCGTCGATTTTTTTTTTTTTTTTTTTTTTTTTTTTTTGGACATGTACGCTAGGCCGACGTTTTATTAAATGAGTCCACTTGAATGTTACATGTATACATATATATTGTTTTAAAACATCGTTTTGCTGATGAATGTATGCTTGTTCACAGTTTTACGCTATTAGCAGTTTAATTTGCACGAGAGAGAACGTTTTTTTGCAAAACTTAATAAATAAATTTGAAAAAAATACCGTCGAGAAGTTGCCGGGCGAATGTGCTAAATTAAAAGTACAATATGTAACTATAATTATTTACATTACATAATTATTTACATTACATAATTACTTTACAATATGTAATATAATTAATCACGTTTTTTGGGGGAGGGGAGGAGGAGAGAGAAAGGATAGGAGGAGAGAAACTCGCAGCTTAGCGAACATAAATCAATTTGTGCTCTCCTGAGCTGTTGAATAAATTTTGGAGTCTAAAGAAGATTTATATTTCAAGTCGCGCAGTCTTGGAAGTAAACAACATGTGATATCGGGGACAGAATAAATTAAGCAGTTCAAGAAACTCCCGGGGTTGCATATACCGCGAGAGTCTGTGCGAGATTTTGAACCCTCCCGACTACATTTTGAAACTTCCTCTCTTATCGTAGCCGGTGACGTATAATCGACACGGCATTTACATAAACGCATCGAGCAAGGTGCAGCCAGCTGAAATAAATTGAACTCTCCACCAACCTCTCGCCCGGGGATTGAATTTCCTTGGACCCGTTATTTCGATTATCTCTTACCTGTATATTTACACGTGTTACTCGCGGGGATTATCGGGTTTTTATGATATCAATCGACGAGTCGATCAATTTCTTTTTTTTGTTTGCACCCGCGTCACCGTCTATTTCGCGCGCGCGCGCGCTTGCTCGCGCAGAGTTCACCTATTGCCGAACAATTTCCGTTCCTGGTTAACGGATCGCGACAAGCGAACTGCGAACCGCCATAGATTGCATTTAGCGAACCATTTCGCGTTGAAAGAGCGAAAGGAAAGAAAAAAAAAAAAAAAGGAAACGGTAATATGGAAAAAACGTTTTTCCTCGGTGCTCAAAATGAATCCCCGCTCGCGGACGGGAAAACCCGCTTCCAAGACTGTACGCGGGAATTACTTACCATAAATTATTATTGGAATACGCTCCGCGAAATCTACATACTATATTCCGATTAACCCGTTTCACATCTCGCGTTTCGATTTTGCCTTAACATAAACGATGTGTGATCATTTTAATTTCGAATACGCGATTTACGCGAACACACATTGCTTTACGCAATTTCTTCCTTAATTACGTGTGTGTGTGTATACATAATACATTATCAGTCATTCGTATTCGTTCTGCGAAAAAATTTGCGAAAGGATCGCGTTAACGTAAAGATGTCACGAACACCTTGTGGACGAACTTCTTGGTCCTGTACCAAAATATCGACCGGTAATATCTTCACGAGCGACTACGCGGGCACATCAAGATGTCTATCGGTTCGAAGTGAAATGTTACGTTATTATTTTTCTGGTGCCGCGCCAGAGATAGAGAAAGCTTGCGAATCTCTCGCGCGGAGAAGCGCGTTGAAAATTTGTCCCGCCAAAAATTTGATTTCTGTATCAAAAACTGCGCGCTTGCATGAGCGACCGAATTTAATGTTTCCTCGTCGTTGTCAACTTTTGTGTTCTGCGAGCGCGGCGTGATGTCGTAGCGGGACGAAACAAAATGTTGTTTAAAAACACGATAAATATTTGAGTTTGGGCGCCGAATCAAAAATCTCGATTCTGCGTGCTTATACAAAAGTGCGCTCGAGGCGATGACAACGGAAACGCACGTGTTTGCAATCGGCAAGGGCAATTAAATTGCGGACGCGCAAACTACGTTTATTGTTTCAACATCTATTTAATGTTCGCCGGTCAGGTATATCAGGTATATATACGCTTTAATTGGCCGGTCTGTAAAGCGGAGCGCGCGCGCGTTTTAGAAGGCAATCAAATTTTACGACCGCCATCCCGCTATCTATCCCGCAATTTATTTTATGAAAGTGATCCCCCCGGCGTAAGTTTTACGCCCGACTGGATCGCTCATTGTATCGAGAATAAAAATTTATTGACGCGCGGAGATGTCCAGAGTATTAAATGTCAGAAGAACAGATGTGGGGGGAGAGAGGAGACTCTCTCTCTCTTTGGGAGAAAAGTCGTCGGATTATCTGAAGCTTTTACGAGACAGAAATGGAACGTATATGTTCGTTTCTTCTTTTTTGTGTTTTGTATTTATTTTGTAGTATACGACGACGAGATGTTGCAGCACTTACATCCGCGCGAGCGAGAAAGAGAGAGAGAGAGAGAAAACACAACATGCGCGCGGGAAACACAACGTTAGTTTATGCCACTCCGCACTTCTACTTGTCTCACGCGCGCCTTTAAGAGTCGGTGTTTAATTCGTTTCCTCGCACTTCACTTCCTTCCATTTTAATGTCCCCGGAGTTTCCGGAATTTAGTTACACGCGAAGTTACAATACTACCCGTTACTCCGCGTCGACGAACAAAGAGAGGAGAGGAGTTGGAGAAGGGAGCCGGGAAATGAATGCGAAAAGATTTTCAGACTTACAAGAAACGGCCGCCCCTCTTATTAATCGTTAACACGATGAAGTGCACGGTGAGTTTCTCTCTCTTTCTTCACTTCTCTCTCTCTCTCTCCCTCTCTCTCTCTCTTTCTTTCTTTCTTTTTTCCACATCAATTCTTTGTCGCTTTATACTTTGCGCTCGTGCGGCGGCGGCTGGAGATCTTCGGCTTTCATCTCGGTACAATTTCTTTTTTCTTGCTCCATCAGCCGCGCCGTTCGTACAGCGCGATGCGCTTTTACGTCGTGGCAATTCATCCTTACCTCCACTAACGCGACCGAGCAAGATCGAGCGTCTCCCGTTCTACGGACACAAGTA
Source organism: Pseudomyrmex gracilis (assembly GCF_002006095.1). Lineage (NCBI taxonomy): Eukaryota > Metazoa > Arthropoda > Insecta > Hymenoptera > Formicidae > Pseudomyrmex > Pseudomyrmex gracilis. Next base: position 401,406 of record NW_018020623.1, on the reverse strand, counting down.
TCGCTTTCGCAAAAAAGTAACTCGAAAATGAAAAATCGAGTGTCGTCGGACTTGACGTGTTATTTTCCCGAAGAACAGAGGACACGAAATGTGTCAGAGAGACACAATACCGCAACGATAATTATGTAGACACGCGTCGTAAGTGACGTGCAAGCGAAAAGCTCCCATTAAAGGGAGCTTAAAGATATGCGAATAATAGGGGTAGTTTAACGTAATAAACTGAATCTCTTTCTGTATCGCTCTTTTCCCATTGTGCTTCTTACGATCTTCTCGCGAACAAATTGCGAGGAGTATATAAGGTATTATCGCGAGGGAAAATATTTGCGCGTGAATTTATAAAGGACGGGGCACCCCCTCGCGCGCGAAATCAAACGGAAATCGATGTTTCTTATCCGAGAAGATTACGAAAATGAATATTTAAGACGAACTTGAGCGAACGCGATTGACTTGATGTGTTCCAGTTTCGAGTCGCGCGCGCGACATTTCGTCGAATCGATAAAGCACGTCCGGAAATCTATTTGCGGCGCCGAGAATTACGAAAATAATTAAGCGGCAAGTATAAGGTACAACTAAAACAACATTTGTTTCAATTAAAGAGTCTGCTTTTTTTTTTCCCCCAACAATCGGAGAGAAGAGCGTTTGTTTGTGAAATAAAAGAAAAAATAAATAAATAAATTAGTAGCGAAGGAGTCGGTCGGTGCGCAAACTCGGCAATAAAAAAGGTCCGGAGAAAGCGTTCGGGGTAGAGGCGGGCGGGAGAAGAGGAAAGAGCAAAGCGAATGCCGATACAAAAGAAGCGCGCGTCGCTCACAGGACGTCGCGCGATGCGACGAGCTCGCTTCAAATGAATGTCTTTTAATTAAACGGGAACAAGAATTTGCAAAACGTGACGTAGAGCACACCCGACCCGGGTGTTTTAACTTTCGGATGCTGTGCGACGCGCGCGGCGACGAGCAGCATTTTTACCCCGCGCGCGGTGGTGCGCGCACCGAGAGAGCATTGTGCACGACTCGTGTACAACGGCTGAAAGACGCCGGCCACCTGCTTTAATACGTTTCTATATGTAGAGAGAGAGAACGGAGCATTCCACGTAGCCATCATAACGTAAGGCACGGCCTCGCCATAATAAAACGTCAGAGAAAAGCCCGGTACGAAACGATCTCCCTTTCGAGCCACTCTGCGCTAAAATAGACGTAACCCAGTTTGAAAGTGCAGCATGAAAAAAATAGCTGCGCACATTTGACCCATGACTCGGTCGCCGACATCGAGGATGACGGCGTTCGTAACAAAAAGTGTCTTGTATTTCGGTTTTTTTTCTTTTTTTTTCCTCTCTCTCTCTCGTTCGACAATTTTCACGAGGAGGATATCGCGCGCGGTCGCGTTCGCGTCGATTAATCATGCGAAACTTCTCCATTGAAAAGTGACGCTTTCACACGACGATGACTTGTAAAGTAACCGAACATCCGGCCGGCGGATAAAATTAATCGCGCGAATGCATCAATTCCTCGAAACGACGGGGAAAGGGGGAGGGAAGGGGGAGGGGAGACGTGCGATCAATCGATTAGCGATGTAGCACCCGACGCCAATGGACGCGGACAAATTTACATTCTGTCGTCGTCGACGGCGCGAAAACGAGAAGCGGAAGGAACGGCCGAATAAAAGAGGCAGAAAAAGAGTTTGAGCGTATGCGCGCGAGCGTGCGCTGAAATATTTAAGGCACCAGTCTTTGTTTAGAGTCCTGTGCGAGAGAGAAGAGAGATAGATAGAGAAAGAGATAGAATAGAATAGACCGAGAGAGAGAGAGAGAGAGAGAGAGAGAGAGAGAGAGAGAGAGAGAGAGGGAAAGGACGTGATTTGAAGGTGAGTGATTGACAGCGCGCTCGGCAGTTTGCGCATTAGGGAGCGAAAGTGGTGGGCCGAACGCAGCGGAAGCGGGAGATAATGGAACGCGTGTTCGCGTTACGGCGATGTCATAAATCGGGACGCGCGTTCGTCCCGTGTAAATCATGTTTTATATGCTAAACCAGAATTGCATCGCGTGTACATACATATACGCTTGTTAGCATGCATTTACAGCGAGCCAGAATCTTTTCGTTAAAATCTGTATGTACATACGTACTTTTGCCTCTCAACGTACGTTTTTTTGTTGACAAAAAAAGTTACAACAAAAATATATCGTATTGAAAGAAAAATTTCAGCGTTTTATAATTTCTGTGTCATATCTAATTCCGCTTCTCTCACACTCGGTCGTGAATCGCATAGTTTATCTTTACATCGTATTGCACTCCGAAACGGCGAAATAGTCAGCATGTACGCAGTCCGGCGAGCAAAATATATGTTTACCTATTTCGCCAATTTTATACATGAGTTTTCGTATAACGCGCGAACCATTTCCTCCGCGTTTTATACGAAAGTTTACTTTCCGTATACTTTCTGAACTGGATTTTCTCGTCGCGTTTTGAAAAAATACGACGCGACGTACAATACATATCTCGCGCGTGGTTAATTAACGCACTGGCGCAAATTAATTTTTGAAGGAATTAAATTCTTATTTATTTGTTTATGCCGCAAAAACGTGATTTGAAAAATCCGACAGTCTCGATGTGAACATTTGTATTTATTATTACTTTTCAACATTTGTAGGATTTAGTTTTTCGTTATCTTTTTTTCGCGTACTTTTGCATGAAGATTTGTTTCGGCTTTTGTCAGCTCGATGACGTCCAGTCTTCACGGGAGAAGAGCGGGGAGGGGAATTGCATAAATCTGTCAGGACGGATTAGCTGGGGAAATTGTACGCACGTTCTTCCGCATGAAAAGACGATAAATATCAATCAGTGGAAGCGCAAACTCTTCCACGTGGTTATTGAATTAATCCGCGCGTTGTCATAAAGAGCGGCGAGCCGCGCGCGAATTATAAATGTTTAAGGCATTTCGGGAAACGAGAGAGAGAGAAAGAGAGAAAGAGAGAGAGAGAGAAAGAGAGATTGTGCGCGAACAAGCTCGTCAAATTCAGACCCGCGCGCGAAGTGAAGAGGAAAGACGCGTATTTGGCACGCGGTTTCCATTTTGCGCGGTCTCGTGATCACATAGAACGCCGACCGACTATGGCCAGAGCGCGCGCGCTCTCACGAACAATGAATTTCAGACGCTCCGTTGACGCACTCTGTTCGACTATTTCATGGCTGACTATGTTCCGGACGTGAGACATATTGCCGTCCTCGACGGACGGATTTCAATTTTATGTTCGCGCCGGCCAGACACGCATCAGCGAATTCCCGAAAAGCGCGACAGAGATATCGGTCGGCCGAAATCGTCCGCCGGTTTCTGTCACACAAAAGGAAGGAGCGCCCGAGAGAGAGAGAGAGAGAGAGAGAGAGATTTTTGGTATTGTTAACGCGTCATAAAATTGAGACACGATTCGCACGAGCGTTCACAATCGCAAGCGTTTGCACGCGTTTCTATTTTCATAACTTTTTTCTTGCTATATCGCTTTTCTGTCACGTTGGCGCAATATTTTGCGCAACAAAATATAATTGGATTAAAGACAGAATTATATGTAGTTAAAACAACGAGGCATTAAAGGAGAGAGACAGAGACAGAGAAAAGAGAGAAATATTCATGAGAGATACTCGTGTGTGTGTGTGTGTGTGTGTATGCATGTGTCGCTCTGTTCGTACTTGTAATGTGTGTTAATCGTTCGCATGACACGAGACGGTCTGTTAAGCGCAAAGCGCGAGCACACGGTTGCTTGATTAAGCACACGATGAACTTGTGAGCATTGTTATCGTGCGGTCGCAACGCGACTGTTAACATTTCGTGGGAGGTCGAGACACGCGCGCACACACAGACACATGCGTTTGTTCGACATGCGTGTGTGAGAGAAAGCGTGCGCGCAACAAGAAGAGCGGCGGCTTTGATCGCCGTGTAACGATCTGCCCGAACTGTTCGCCAAATATAAGCAAATTGATAATCTCCATTAATCTCTTTTTTACTGTCCTGGAGCATCAGCGGAACAATCGCGCGTTCCCGGCAAGAAGCGAAACTTTCGGAGACACGATTCAGTCATTAGCGAGCGCGCTATCATTCGACCTTCTCTCGTCTCAACGTCAATTCAATTCCCAATTTTTTTTCATTTTGCCAATATGCGTAGTTTTTTGCGGGGTAAAGTGTATTACCGCAAAGTTCCCCTCTCTCTCTCTCTCTCTCTCTCTCTCTCTCTCTCTCTCTCTCTCTCTCGCGCGCGCGCGAGCGCAAAAGATTTAACGCGCGTTATTTTCACGCAGTTTCGTGTTGATTGAAAAAAAAGAAGTTGAGATTTAATCTTGCGTTTCTTTATCTCGCGAATACATTGAAATTGTGTGTACTTTGAAACGTGGTTTATATTAGAAAACAAAAAAAAAAAAAAAAAAAAAAACACCGAGCGTAATTGCAGCAAAAACACAAGAATACCGAGTATGAATCAGATCGCGGGAATAATTCCTTTCTTCTTCGAGGAGGAGGAAACTGAAAAAAAGGGGAGAGGGGACTGAAAAAACTCTCGCGGTGAAGTCGCGATAATCCAATTGGCGGCGAACAAAAGAAGAACGCGGGTGTAATGGCGAAATAGAAAAATATCGGCGGCGTCGTAACAAAGTGGAGGTGGATTTCGAAGAAAGATTAAAGAGAGGATTTTGTAAGTAGACGCGAGAATTTGCTCCTGGTCTGTCGGAGAGCGGGGACAGGAACGGGGGGGAGGAGGGAGGGAAGGGTTTCACGACGGCGGCTTTGTCGGGGCGAATTCTTGCGGTTTCGAAGCAATTACCTTGACTGAACGCTAACGACGGTTCGTAAATCAGGATAGGATGGAACAGCAGCTATTCTATCGACGGGGTGAACACCGGGGCGGTGGTCATCACTTTAAGCGAAGGCGTTAAATCTCATTTTCAAATACGCGCAATTGCGCATCTCTTGTTTGTTGTTTTTAAGCCGAACGGAACAAAAAAAAAAGTCATTTATTCTTTCGCGGATTTTCGAAACAACTTTCGAAAATTCGCTCAGCACCCTTACGCAGCAAATTTATCGCTATTCTATCAAACATACGTTGTTTTGCTCCTCTCCATATCCTTCCGATGCAGCTGACATAAATTCTCATCGGCTGGCAAGGTGCCAAGGCGCTATAGGTTCGCGAAGATGCGCGCGATATAGGCGCACAACACTCGAACTTTCATCGTAATCCCATTGTGTCTCGTTACTCGATTTTCGGATCCTCTTAACTTTTTCGTCCACTCTCTTCTCTCTCTCTCTCTCTCTTTCTAGTAGCAAGTTAAAAGCGTTTTTTTTTTTTCACGCGAATATGTATAATAAAATGTTCGCGCTTTGTAGTAATAAAAGCGCGAACGTGACCGTCTCTACGAATGAAAACGGACAAACGGTGGATCGATCGATCTTTGTACACACGACAATTGTAACCTAATGCAAAATGCGCGTGCAATTGTAGGTTCGACAAAGTGGCCGATGGCAGGACTCATCCGATAGAAACTCGTCGGATTTAGAGGATCCAATGACGCTTTGTCATTAAAGTCATTACGTCATCCGTCAATAGGTGGGTTTCTAAGCCTTGCTGGATTCGCAATTCAATGGGCAACAAAGCCACATTTACCGATTGTAGTACCCGCCTCACAATAACCAGCTATGCAGAAACGTTTGAATGGCGACAATGTACGACTATACGGTCCGTGGACAGAGTAGCCGTGAATTTCCATCGTATGGCCGTTAGCGACTTGACTCAAACTTATCAAGTTAAAAAACCTCATACACAATTGATTGGTTTTACTTGTCGCGTGACACACGCGCGTCACGGACGGAGTAATCAAGTTTTCAAACAAATCGGCTGGTCTCTTCGTGTTCTCCCACGATTTCCTGACGTTTCCCAATAATAAACGTTGATGTAGCTCTCAACGACGTTCCTCAGTTTTCCTCGCCGGTTCGTCTGACTGGTCTGGCAAATGGCGCATTTGCATACATACAGTTACCGGCGCGCGGTGTAAGAAAATTTTGCCAATATTAAAATGTCTTCCCCTCTCTCTCTCTCTCTCTCTCTCGCAATGCTAATGAAGCTAATCTTCACTCGCCATAATAATATTGCTTTAATTATACATACACCCGGAACTCGGGGGAAGAAGAGGCGAACAAGAGCGCCGCGGGGGGAATATCAAATCGATGCACGCGATTCGAAAGATTTTCAATGTCGGAAGAGTTTTAATTGCCCATCTCTCTCCTTCCCTCCCTCGGTCTTCCGCACTGTAACGGATTACACGCGTTTTCGCGGTGTCACGTGCATGTACCGCCGACCGGGTCGTCCCGCGCGCGCGTAGAAACAAAAGGCCGCGGTGATGGATGGGTTCCAGACGACTGAAGCGGTATGCCTGGCTTTTCTGTTTCAGGTGGCATGGCTGCGGGTGGACACGCAAACCATCCTGACGATAGCCAATCACGTGATAACGAAGAATCACAGAATCGGCGTCACTCACAGCGAGCACAAAACATGGCTGCTGCACATACGCGACGTGCGCGAGAGCGACCGCGGCAACTACATGTGCCAGATAAACACTGACCCGATGAAGAGTCAGATTGGTTATTTGGCGGTTGTAGGTACGTCCCTGTTGTGTGTATGTGTGTATGTGCGCGCGCGCGCTTCTCGCGTGCCGATATTAATATCGAGAGATATTCCGGGGTTTGTGTAGTTTCCGGTAAAAATCGGAGAAACAAAAACACCAGAACCGTAGCTCGTCTTTGTTTTCGCGTTCGAGGTTCGAAGGTGAATCGTTCCCTTCTGATAGCGGGGACAAGCGGTAAAATCAAGTTTTCGGCTTTTGGCTTTGGCATCGCTTTTGAGGGGGCTCCGCCGGTGCTACGCGCGCGCCGCTCTGAAAACCGCTAACCGATAACGCAAACGAAACGCGGTGTGTTTCGCGAAATGGACGCTGGCGTTTTGTTTCTTTCGACCTGACATGTTTGCACATCGCGACGCGGCTTTTGTACGTCGCACTCGTTGCGTTTTTTCTTGTTATTTCAATTTTCGTACGTTATATTTGCACGTTGTCGTTTATTTATTTATTTTTTCTTTTTTTTTTGCGTTTTCCGCGAAACCAACGTGTGTGTGTGTGATATCGTTGCAAAGCAAATATTCGTTGCGAGGTTCAATTATGAAAATTCTCATCCCGTTAGTTCCGCCGGATATCTTGGATTATCCCACGAGTACGGATATGGTGGTGAGAGAGGGTAGCAACGTCTCGATGCGTTGCGAAGCAACAGGGTTTCCGAAGCCCACCATCATGTGGAAAAGGGAAGACGGCGAGCAGATTGTTCTCGGAAATAATCAGAAAGGTAAACTACTCAAAAACTGTCTTCTATGTGTGCGTGTGTGTGTGTCTGTGTATATATGTGTGTTTTCGCGCGCGCAAGAGAAGCTCTTGATGGTTTTGCTAATAAAATAGTTTAGCAGTCGTTGTCTTTAATAATCCTTTGCGGCGAAATGACTTTAATCACGTCGTATAAATTATACTCATTATTCCGCTGCGAACATCTTATCTTCTCTGTGGCTCTCTCTCTTGATTAACATTCCTTTGCGAGGAAATATTTTAATTTTATATTAAATTAAAATAAAGTAAATTAAGTAAGAGTTTATATAAAACATATATAAACACGTGTTAGATCTGATGATTTTTCACGCCAAATTTCGATTGCTCTTCGATATTCGTCGAATTTTTTCTTGCGCGACAGATTCTATTTTCCATAATTCGCGCGCGTAAAGCGTCAGGTGGCGCGAAAAAATTCTTCGACTCCCGGGCTCCTCTTTTCCCGACTCGATCTCGACTTACTTATTTTATTCGCATCGCTCATCCCGAAAATCGCCGTAAGGAAAAGCCTCAGCTCGTGCGAGCTAGGGCGAACGCGCGCAGCTGAAACACCGGATTCACTCAACGGCGCGCGGTGACGACGATTTATCATTCACCGCCTCTCTCTCTCGGACTTTATTCAGCTGACTACGTTGCGTGATGCAATTGCATTCGAAGCTGCCGATGCGACCGTGTCGGGTGTGATGTCAAAGTGAAATATGCGTTTCAGCCCTTATGCGTCTCGCACAATAACGGGCCAAGGAAAATCGAGCGATTCCAGTTCGCACCTGTTCGAACAACGCCGCGCGCGACTTTATTCCGCCGGAGGGGGCAACAATAACAATTTATCATCCTTTTGTCTTTCAAACTTATTGAGCCGTCCCGCCTCTCCATGCAGTTCCGTTAAATATTTGCACCCCTTTGTTGCGCACTTTATGCACCTGTCCCCACTGTAGAGAACCCGCAATAATTTATGGGGGCACGCGACGATTCTTTTCGTCCAGGCCCCTCTTCTCCCCCTCCTCTCCTTCCCCTCGTCATGGCGCTTTTTTTTTTTTACAGTTTGACCTTGTTCCCCGCAGAGACGAACGCCGCGCGCTCGTTTTAGCACAACGTAATTTATTCTTTAAACTAACCATCTGGTTTGGCAAACTTTTTATGCAAATATTTATGCGATTTGTCTCTCGTCTGCTTAAAAGTAATATAACCAAGTTCGGAAATTCAATTTGCAATGTACATAGTTCTCTCTACACAGATTAAATAATGGAGCTAATTTTGTCTGAGAAATGACTTTTGGTGACAAATCGAGATTTTTTTTTTTTTTTTTTTCTAGTCCAACTCGATTAAAATTGTTATTTGTCCTAGAAAAGACACAAAAGACCGATAAAAAGGTCACAAGTGACAGTTGAAACTGTCAATTGTACTAAAGTAGAATTTTGAAATTTAGTTTTAATTAATATCGATCGTGTACGTATTCTTAGATACAACACGTACACACGCACGCAGAGTAAAAGATATAGGTTAAATTCAGTAAAAGATAGGGTTAAATTTGAACTTGTTTAACAACGCGAAATTACAAATTTATTAATCACTATATATATATATATATATATATATATACACATATATATATATATATATATATATATGTTATTACAACACAATACCACGCGCATCTCTCGAATTAATCTCAAAGTACTCCGCTCTTTGTTATTGTTGTTTCGTTGTATTTGTAATGATCTGTCGCGCGCGACGCTCTTTTAATTTTTCATCCCGTTTACAGCCGCGTGCTAATGTCGTTTAAATACACCGCTTGTTCATAATGATTCGCTGACGTTGATACAATATCTATTTATTATCCCTATTGTTTCTGAAATTTATTGAAGCGTCGTTTTGCATAATGTCGTTTTGCTGACAGCGAAAATATTTATTCCGCTACGCGTGCAGTTTATTCGCTCAGCGCTTCATTTAACATCATCTGCCAACCGTTACGAATGTCGCGCGCTGTCGAAATTTATTACGCCTTTCGTTTATTACATTTGTATTTCGCTCATTGTTTCGCGCTTGTTGTAATTTGTTTGTTATCAAAATCGAGCAATGTATTTAATTTTTTGTTTAATAAAAACGCTTTGCTTAATCAAATTCTTTCGCATCTTTCTCTCGTTTCGCGTTTCGCGCGCGCGCGCGCGCATTCGTTTCCGGTTTTTGTATAGTTTCCTCTCCTCGCTCATTTCTCAAGAACACCCCGGGATTCATCTTCGGTATCATGACAGTTTATGTATGCGTGCGCAGTTTTCTCCTCTTCCTTTAACTTTCTCAATTTTTTAGTCAATAAGTGGTAAGTTTCTTCTTTCCCGAGCTTCTCCCATCTTTTTGTTTAACTTACGAACGTGTGCGCTTCTACTCTTTTGCGACCATGAAAACTCTCTCTTTCTCTCTCCCTTTTTATCTTTCTCTCTGAGGAACTTCTCTGTGTCTCGTGCTCGGTTTATTTCCATTTCAATCTTTACTCTCTCTCTCTCTCTTTTTCTCTCTTTCTCTGTGTATATACTCGAACGCTTCCATCGTCTTTTCCGTTTTATTTCCCGAAGTCGGACGTATATGTATTCTCTCTGTGGATTTTCCGCGATATATTTCCAACGCGCGCGTACGTTCCGCTTTAATTCGCAAGTATGACTGGTTCCCTGACCGCCGCGCGTCTTTCTTCTGCTTCCATTTTCCACGTTTTCCGTGTCCCTCCGACTTCTTTATCGTTCCGGTATTGTTTCCGGCGCTCCATACTTTAATTAACGAATTCCTTCTCTTCCTTTCCTTCCACTTCTCATTTTTTTTTTCGCTCGCGTGCCTCGCAGTTTCTCCTGCTTCCTCGCGATTACCGCGACCCTTCTTTTTTTTTTTTTTCGCTTTCGAAAGTCTCTCTCTCTCTCTCTCTCTTTCTTTTTCTCCGCTCTCTTATCCCGGGCTCTTTTTCTCACGGCAATCACGAACAGTCACGACAATCCACTCTTTCCAGACGCGCTCTCCGAACTTCTCGCGCGTCCTGCCATCTTTTTTCGCTCACGAGCACTTTCCGCTCTTCTGGAACGACCTCTTTCGCTCATGAGCGAACGACCCGGAGACTCTTCTCTTCTTCGCTTTTCGTTCACGCACTCACTTCTTCTCTCACGGACACGCGGTCTCGCGGTCCGTGTGTATGCGCGAACGAAATCCCAAATAAACCGGCAAACCTATTTTGCCGGAAACTGTCCGCAAATACTAACGGGAAAATAAAGTTTCGCTGGTTGCGGCGCGGAGTAGTAGCGCGAAGTTTCGGGAGAAGAGAATCTCTGTGTCGACGATCGCTGCGGCAGGATACTTTCCAGTCTCTGCACTTTTCCGAGCTCCGCCGAAAACTTGGCCGAGATTCTATCGGCTGGTATCTGGCGCACGCGCGCACTTTTTTTTTTTTTTTTTTAATTTATACGCCGATAAAATATTTATAGCTTGTTTTGAAAGTTTCGAATCTTCGGGCGAGATTGTACGAGCGCAGCGGCGAAAAACAAACGCGCGCTTGTACATACCTAGATATTTGATACTCGTGCGGGGTAGAAGCGCAGCGCGCGATCATTACATATCGTAAATCATTGGAAAGTTAATCCCGCATATGCATTCATATGTGCACATAGCGATTTTCGTAAATATACTCGTGTATATCGTTATTAATTACGTGCTATGTCTCTGTGTTCATAAATAATGAGATTGCGTAATCGATTCCGCGTTGCCGAAGGTGACAATTTATACCTTCCGCGCTAATTCCGAAAGCGCCGCGAAACGACACACAGGTATACCCCCGGTAGTCGCGAAATATTCGTCGAATGATTCAACCGCGGCCGATTTAATTAACCTTATTTTAGTCGAAAGAGCCGCGTTGGCGCTTAATTACGAAAAATCTCCGGTTACAAGAGGAAAACGTAAAATTTAGAATCTATTAAACGTGTAGTTCGCGTTATCGTTTCTTTCTCTATCTCTCTATCTCTCTCTCTTTTTTTCTCTTTAATTTTTTTTCTTCTCATTGCGGCGGCGGCGGCGACGGCGACGGTCGTGTAAATCGGCACTCGCAACTAATTAACTAAAGAGCGCCCGCACGCGGCCGCGGTCTCGACCGTTTACAGCTTATCTCGTATGCAGATGATTTTCAGGTCGAGTCAGCAGGCTCAATAACACAAATCGCCTTGCATAGAGATTAAACGCGACGTCGTTCTCAACGGCTCAAAACCTATTTCATTTCCGCCGAATATGTAACTGAGGAAGTTTTTCTGTTTTTTTTTTGTTTTTTGTTTTTTTTTTTATGAAGAAACGTACGAGCGTCGCTTTTGTTAATCCCTATCGTAAAATATTGTAAATAATACATTGCAAAAACATTGCAGCAGCGTTCGAAGATATAGCGTGACAGTTTATTCGAGTGTACATTCAGCAGACACGAGACGCGCGCGCGCGCGGAGTGCGGTAACGCGAAAGTTAAGAATAACAAGCGAGTTTTAAGCCACACGGAGATGTTCAGTGCCAAGGCTGCGACGAAAGAGCCCGCCGCGCATTCGGCTTGCGTCTTAAAACTTAAGAAATGCAACAGAGCGGACGAGAGAGAGAGAGAGAGAGTCTTGCGCGCGCGATGTCTGCCGGGCGTTTGAGGAGAGGAGAATATTCCTTAAAGTTTTAGATTTTACGGCGGGCGTTTCGCGCGCTGCCACGCGCGACTCTAATCCACATCCGTTAACTTTGCGACTTATGCGAGTGTCTCTCCTCCCAGAGGTTTTCCATCTCCGTCTCTCACGGATGTCACGCATTTTTACGACAAACAGAAACCGCGCCGTCGACGAGCACGTCGTCGACGAATAAAAAGTTCGGTATGTTTAATTAACAGAGAGCGCAGCTGTGCGACGTTTTCGAACCGTTGCGCGGAAAAAAATACGATGAATTCATTGGTATGCAATATTCACGTGGGTTTCCGGTTGGGAGGGAGGAAAAAAATTCTGAATTAAATTGGAATCCGGTTCTCTCTCTTTCCCCCCTCGCTCCACCCCGCGATTATTCAGCAACATAGTTAAATGCAATAATGGATCGTAACTCTAGAAAGCGAACGAAATGGCTTCCGCGTTGCACTTTGAGGAATGCGCAGTCATTGTAATCACTCGTACACGGTAAATGTATTTTCTTGCGGCTGTACGTGCGCGCGCGCGCGTGTACGAAGGGGAAGATGTAGAGTCCGAAGTTACTTGGTGCCCACCAAGAGAGAGAGAGAGAGAGGGAGAGAGGGAGAGAGGGAGAGAGAGAATACATTTATAATATTCGTAACTGAGAGTAAGATGCATGTCGGCAAGAAATCGCCGACAAGTGTTTCTCGCCCGCGAGAAGGAGGTGCGAGGATTGGGTTTTGCGAATGGCGTGTAACGAGACGCGGCGCAATGTTAACGGAGATTAGACCGCGCGCGTGGTAAAAAACGACGGCGCGGTGATTAGTATCGGTTACGCACAAGTAACAAAGCAACGCGGTAGACGTGTATTAATACAAATCCCGATTGCGAATTGAATTTTTTGTCGGACCTGATGAAAATTTCTTGCCGAGACGCGCGCGACGGAGTTCGTCGTGTCTCTCCTCCCAACGTTGTAGTTCGCAACGCGGTTCATGAACGCGCGAGCATGTAACGAAGGAGATTTGTTCGATACGTAATTTTTACGACTGCTATATCACACGCGTGACATTTAGCGATAAGATAGTAATTGTCGGCGTGACACGCGTGATATTTAATCACGCCGAGATCCGGCGGTCATTAATCACTTAGCGATACAACAATTACATTCAGTTCGTGATTTGAATGGCTTAATGGTCGACCATCTGTCGCAGAGAACAACGTCCGAGGACCGGTTCTGGAAATCACGAAGGTGAACAGACTACAGATGGGAGCGTACCTTTGCATCGCGTCCAATGGCGTTCCACCAACAGTCAGCAAGAGAATGAGGCTTGTTGTACATTGTGAGTTATTCACCTCGGCGTATATTTGATTTTTTCTTTTTTTTTTTTTTTTTATTCATTCAGTGCACACACGGATATCTGTGAGATGAAATATCTCCATCTGTGAAAAAAAAAAAAAAAACAAACAAACAAAAAATTCTATGACATTCTTTTCACATTTTTCTCACTGTTCGCAGTTCCGCCAATGATTTGGGTCCCGGATCAATTGGTGGGCGCTATGGTTCGCAAACAAATATCGTTCACTTGCGTGTCCGAAGCTTATCCCAAGTCCATCAATTACTGGACGCGAGGTGGCGTCATTATACCAAACGGTACGTTTATTAAAAAAAAAAAAAAGAAAAAAAACACCTTTCCTTTTCGCGGTTAATAAAAATTCAACTGCGTTCGAAAAATTATCGCGTTATTGCAAACGGGGACTCTCTCGTTGGGAAATGTCGAGAACAAAGAGTCCAAGAGTGGATCTCGGAATTAGCGATAACAATCATTAGAGAGCCGGTCTCTCTATGAGGCCAGCTATGACGGCATTAATTCGATCAATGACAGCGCTAATTCTTCCAGCATCGCCAATTGTAATTGCAATAACTGCGGCTCAATGGCGATGCCACCGCCGTGTGCGTATATATATCGCGCGTTTGCGCCATAATTTAATGAACGGTAATCGAACTGCGCGTCCACCGACATACTTAACCATACTTTACTGACCGACAATACACGGTCAGGACCTGGTTTGCACATCAAATCCATTTACGTCGGCGTTCCGGAATACAAGGATCGCGCAACGAGCGCGTGCAAACGTCCCCGTATAACAGACATATTTGTCGAAATTAAATTTTATTCTCTCTTTATCTCCGGCAACGTGTCGCGCTCGCATCCAAAAAAATTATATTTATTACAGCACAAGCATCTTCCGTTATACAGTTGCAAATCACAGAAAATATCGCCTAATAATTAATCATTTTCCTGTAAAAATTCCAATTCCAAATTGAACATGCCTCTTCAATTATTATTATTATTATTATCATTATTATTAAGCACGTGCTACACACACTCCGTGATTTCTCGCTTAATACGCCGATAGTGTTGTAACGCAATGGTAGCACGTAACGCCCGCCAGATATATAGAGATATCATCTATGTAGCGCGCGAAACGCGCGGCAGACCTGACAATGCACGATGCATCGACGCGACGGCGCGCCATCGAAAAGCAGAGCCGAATGCCGCGCGCGCGCGCGGGTTCGCATGTACGCATAATTATTTTGGATAATGAGACATGACGCGCTGGTTGCGCGAGCGTGTGTATAGCGAGAGCAAGAGCGCACAGTGCGGAGTAATGTACCTTCGGATCCATTAATGCGCACGCGGTCGACCCAGCTTCGAGCCACGCGGGTAAGAACGGGCGACGGCGGCGTCGTCCCGTGTCTGCAGCTGCTAATCGCGCGGCTAATTAGGTTAATTTCGGATCGCTTCTGCCGGCGCACCTGCACAACGAGAGAGAGAGCTTGTGAGAGAATACGCGCGCGCGCGCGCGTGAGCGTTTTGCTGCCTCTCCCTCCGGGGTGATCGATGGCCCGGTGCGATTTCCATTTGCGACGCTCGGGGAGATTAATCTCTGTTTGCCCGGCTACCGAGATTTTTATTTCACAGGCTGGTTTTTGGAGGTGAGAGAGAAAGAGAGAGAGAGAGAGAGAGAGAGAGAATCGGTGACCGATTCGTACGCGATTGGTGAATGGCGTACCGCTTATCCGCGACGGAATCTGAACCTGAATAAACCACGTTAACAACGCGATTGCGGCGAGAAGGGGGCGTGACTTATGGCAATGTCGCTTTTCACCGTCGACGGACAATGCGCGATAAACGGTTTTTAACACAACAATGTACGTGTGAAGATTAGATTGTAGGCGCGCGGCGCGGCGCCTCTCGTGAAAAATGTTTTGAAGTGTATCAATCGCGTATGTTTGTAATCAAATGTGCTCGCGTTTGTGTGTGCAACAATATTGCGCGCAAAAGTTTCTGCGAACATCGCAGAGAGAGAGAGAAAGAGAGAGAGAGAGAGAGCGCGGAAAATATATTAAATTCGAAAGTCGCGTCCAGGTTTGAAAATTTTCCGCGCGGCTCAGCGGAAACTTTCAATCGGAACGAAATGAAAATTCCCATAAACCCGAAAGGCGATCGTTTCGCGGCTTATCTCGCGCCCCATTTCGCGCCCGCAGCAGCCCGGATGGAAAGCATGCGAATTACGAATGGGTTAACTGTCAAGTTATCTCGCATTATATTCCCCCCCGTGTCAACCGCACATGCCCCCCGGTGTTTCGGCGTAACAGTTACGACATGCTTTACGATTTAACGTCCCGCGGATGTGCAGCTGCCCGCTAATGCGAATTCAGCGCGCGTGACCTACACGCGCGATCAGATATCGGGCGGCGCAATGGCCGGTCGCGCGACGCCGTCCCCGTGTCATCATCCTATGTGCGCGCCGATTTTCCCATCGAATCGACCATTCATCGGTAACGCGACACGCGTTGAATAGCCCGCGCTCGATTTTCAAATCGAGTTCGAATATTCGGCTCAGCGAGATTGTTATTCAGAGCGCATTTTGCCGAAAAAAAAAAACAAAAAAAAAGAAAAACGGTTGCCGATAGGGCAAACTGTTGTCCCGTTCTCTCAGAGAAGGAGAAAGAGAGAGAAGTGGTCATTTTTTTTTTGTGTCGACGACGCGATAACGATATATTCGTATACGCGCGTGTATTATTTGCTCGCGGCGAGTTTTAATATACTTGTATGTATTCAAAGTAGCAAATTCTCTGGCTCGTGCACATTCAGTCGTGAAAAGCGATTCACTGGGTCGAAACACCGCAGACGGAGGCGATGCCGCGCGATTACGGGGAAAATCGTGAAACGCGAAAATTACCGCGGTAGAATTCGGACTGAAAGTTGGGCATTTCAAATTTCCGGCTGTAGCGCAAAAAAGAAAAAAAAAAAAAAAAAA
>NW_018020623.1:379786-384794 GCF_002006095.1 Pseudomyrmex gracilis | reverse complement strand
GAGAGAGAGAGAGAGAGAGAGAGAGAGAGAGAGAGAGAGAGAGAGAGAGAGAGAAAACAGGGAGAGAGAAGGCAACCCGCGAGTCGTAAAACGGCGAAAAGCACAATTCTATTATGCCGCTATGAGGATGATATATAATGGAAATAGTCCTCTCTCGTTCGCTCTGGCAACGTGTCAATGTAAAGGATGAAAAGAATGAGACAGTAAATATATACACGCGTTAATTTTTTTTTATAAACTATACATCACTTTTTATTTTCACCTTGATTCGCATTTTTATGTGTGCTAAGTATCATCCTTCTCTTCCTCCTAAAAAAAAAAAAAAAATTAGTTGCGCCGCTCGCGATGATTAAAGAGAGATATTTTGTTATACTAAATAATGCGCGCATGGAATATCGCGATTTGTGACGATTTTAATTGAGCGCGAGGCAATAAATTTCTTGTCGCACAAATTTAATGCTGTTCAAGAATACGAGAGAGGGGAAAGGGAAAAGGGGGAAACGGCCGCGGAGGGTGTGATTGAGAATTTGAGGCCGTGCCGGGCCGGTGACAACGGGATTACGTCGTAAATCAGTGTCTTTGGAAAACATAATCTGTCAGTGGGCAAACAGGTTACGTGCCGGCACTCCAATTCATTTTCAGCATGGAGTTCCCGCGACGGTTGGCAATTACGCGATATTTAACGTTTCACCGCGGCGCGGGTTAGTGTGTATCAAATTAGACCCGTCGGTGTTAAACTCATTACGAGCTTTACACATTTTTTATTCTCGTACACTTACAAACGAACTGTGTTTATATATGTGTGTGTGTGCGTGGGGCTGTTTAAAGGAACGCATTTCTGTGTCACACCGTCGCGATTGCGCGCGCGTGCGCGGCACGACACCTTTCCAGGTATAATTTCTTTCCCGGAGGGATTTCATTTTCAGCGTTAATTACATTCGGACACTTAATGAATTAAAATTAAATATCTTGACAAGAGTATCCCTCTGTGTGCTGTGGAATTTTAATGGGAAACTTTTTAATGCAAGACTTTTAACGAAATTTTCAACTCTCTCCGCGCGCGCGCGCGCGCACACACAGTTTGTTCTTTCTCTCCAAAATATAATACATTTTCTTACTTCTATTATGAACGACTTTTAGTTTTGTCCACGCAATATGAAGTAAGTTTTTAATCCGGTTTTGCGACAAAACCGCGCTCGCGCGCGCAAGCGTACGCACACATTTTCGAATTTTTTTGCAGTTAAGCGAACATGAACGAATCGGTAACTTTGGATTTCATCTTCAACAACATTGTTGTGTTAATTGTTTTCGTAAAATTGTTTCGCTGTTCTCTTCCTCTATAGACGGGTGGGTGTGTTTCGTTACTTCGCAATCATTTTATTTCATAACGTAAGTAAAAAACTTTTGCTTCTTTTTCTACGTGATTTCACGACAAGCGCGTCGACAGGTCGAAGATCGCGCGCGAAAAGTCTCGAAGTGTCGCGTGATCGATGACACGGACACGTGATCGCGGGAGAAACGACGGTGTTGGGCGAAATTAAGCGTGAGCGATCGCCGCAGATGGAAATTACGTCGGCAGTTCGAGTTTCCAAAGTCAGTCGGTGATTCATGCTCACATATGTCGGCGGCAAAGCTGCGCGCGCGCGCGCGCGCGTAGCCGACGACGTGCGGAGATACGAGTAACACAAAATATCGGTCCCACCGACTTTTGGGTTTAAAAGCAGTTTTATCCTCTGCAAAATCCATTCGACAACCCCTAGCCGCCTCCGGTCTCCCCGCTCCTCGGCCTCGGCCGCGAGGTGGGTAATGCTCGGCACCGTAGTTCAACGTCGTTAAACTTTTTCATCTGCTTTTCAAACTCAAAGCCGACCGAAAGTTTTTCTTCCGCTTGTGGGGCTCGAATGGTGCCACTACATAAATGCATTCTACCCTTCCGCCGCCCTTATTCCACCTGCCGACCCTCACCCTTTCTCTCTCTCTCTCTCTCTCTCTCTCTTCTCTCTCTTTTTTCTTCTTCCCCACCTTCTCTCTTCCCAATTTCTCGAGCCTTTCTCTCCACACATTTCTCTTTCTCTCTATCTCGACAACGTAAGTTTTTTCCCTCTCTTCCCCGCCTCCTCAAGCCTGAGAAAATACTTCGCCTCCGCTTTGCCGCGGGTCATTACACCTATAGATTTCACTCTCTTTCGAATGCGCCGCCACCTCGAATTGTTAATCAAAACTTCTTTCCGCGTTCGCGCGCTCTCTCCGCCCCTCGCCACGCCACTTTTCATCCGCCTAGACGTTATCGAGAAGAATCGAAGTGCCGCTTAATGCCGCTCTCCGATTTTCCGGCTGTCGTTCGGACGAGGGATATTTCAGCTCCTTTTTATAACGCTGTGCCATTTCGCGGAAAATATCACCCGACAGAAATGATACGAACGCGATTCTCACTTTGGAAAGTATAGTTAAAAGAATATATATATATATATATATATACATACATATTGTATATTCGAGTACGCAAAGTTTTTCGCATTTCTGCAGAGAGAACGACGAATCTTTACGATTATAAGCTTTCGTATATATCTCCTCTCTTAATCTGGTCACGCGTAACTCTCGTCCCATTTTCACTTTACTATTCCGTCGACAAGCGTAACGAGCGGTTGGCGTGTCCGCCCGCTGTACCTGTTTCATCTTGTTTTTGGTCGGGCGTAGTTTCCTCCGATGCTCTTTTCTCGGAAATGCAATTTCATCTCTAGAGATGAAAGATATGAGTTTAGTGTGCGTGTGCGTGCGTGTGTCTGTGTGTGTGTGTGTGTGTGATTGAAACATACAAATTTGATAAATAATTACTAAATCGCGACCGTGCAACAAATCTCGTCCGAATTGTTTTGTTGTAAAAAGTTATTACTTGAACAATACGCGCGATTATTTTTTCATCCGCCGAGAAATTACGCGGACAAAAAAAATGTTTCATCGATTTGTTTTAATGCGGAATAAAGAAGTTTATTAAACGAGAAAAGAAGTCTAGAAGATTGAGAAAATAGTCACGGGCGCTTGCGAATAGTCTCTCAGCTCGCACAAGAGAGAAGAAGGTGTGTGAATGGCGAAGGTGCGCGCGAGAGAAACAAAGCGTCCGGAACAATTTATACGGACGCAAGAGAGAGCGTTAGGTTTTGAAGCGAGGTGTGCGCGCGCGAGAATATGAGGGGTAGCGCGCACCCACGCGAGAAACCCTAATGCTAGTTTTTCTGGTTGACAGAGCACAAAGCACGGTGAACCGTAAAGGCATACCGGATGCGCGGGATATTGGCAAATACATTTTGAAAACGGCGTTATATTATATTCGGTCCGGCGCTGGAAACGGCGGCGGCGAATTGAAAATATACGGTGGGGGGAGACACGTGTGTGTGTTCGCCACTTTCAATTTTCGTCTTCCGCTGATACGTCGCGCTTGGGTAATGCAAATGCGATGACGCGACAACTGTCACATTTTCCCCGCATTACCTCGCGCATTACCACTGTTTTAAATTCCAAACCGTGTGTGTACACAATAAAGTGTAGAAAAAAAAAAAAAAAAAAAAAAAGAAGATTATACAACAGACAATTTTTTAGAAGAATAAAAATATACACTTATACGTAAGCGGAAAGTGCAAATAAAATGCCGGTAATTCCTCGAATAAGCTCGTGCAAAATGTTGGGTCGTATTTTAATGAAGTAATACCTCGCATAAGGATGTAGATATTACTGCGCGGATGTAGGGACCGATGCTCGGTTTGCGGGCTAAGTATGTAAGCGCAATATATCACCGTCGCATCAGCGCCAGGTTTCCCTTATGTAAAACGTGTAGTTTCAGCGGAACCAGCTTTCACCGTAGATTAAAACTAATTCCATAATTTTCGCCGGAACAAAGAAGGCATGAAGCATCTTTTATCTCGCTTGATATTTATTAAGCTCCCGCTTAGTTAAGCTGGAATTAGAAACTTTGCGCACGCGGCCGCACCATGAGCGGAGTCATCTCATCGTTTGTGTTTTTTTTATTTCGGGACGCGCAACTTCTCGAACATTTCTCCCGCGTTGCAATTGTCATTTGAGCAATGACATGTGAATCTTGAATTTTTACAAATATCGCGCGTTGCGCACAAAAGCGAGTCTCTCTCTCTCTCTTTCTCCTTCTCTAATTTACGTCTTCAAATTGCAGGAGACAAATACACCTCAACGTTCACGTACAACTCCGAGTACAAAGTGCACATGAAGCTGACGATAAACTCGGTCGAGATGTCCGACTATGACACCTACAAATGCGTAGCCAAAAACTCTCTAGGCGACACGGATGGCAACATCAAGCTTTATCGTGAGTATATCATTTCCGTCGTTATATTCGCGTCGGCTCTTATTTAACACGTTCCGGTCTGATTTTCGATGACTTTTCGTTCACGCCGCGTGGGTCGTATACGCTTGGCTCCCCGCGCTTTCGAGACTATCAATTTTGTTTATGACATATGTTTCATAATATTTCTACGATTGCAGAAATCATTATTATCAAGAAAAAAGTAGTTAAATGCCCACGATGTAATATACTATATTGTATAATGATATTTAGGCATCAATATGATTATAGAAAATATTTTACGATAATGTCACATTCAATAGCGAAAATAGCATATGGCCTAAACGAAGAGTCTAGAGTGGGGCGTACACTGCAAATCCATGTGTGTTACTTTAACACATTTTTTCTGTGTAATTTTAAGATTACACGCTTATTCGTGTTATTTAAACACACATAAATGTGTAATATGATAATTTTATGCAGATCGCATGTGTGTTAAAATGCGTAAACATCTAAAATCTGTAATAAAATAAAACATAGTTTCAAACACAAGTTTTAGACATGTTAAAATAATACATATTTCTCGTTTTACACGTTTGAACAGATAAACGTTTCAAAATTAAAACACTTCACAAAATACACATCAAAATTGTCGTTGTCTCTGCGTAGAAAGTTGCGCGCGCATCAATCTTTCTT
>NW_018020623.1:319724-379091 GCF_002006095.1 Pseudomyrmex gracilis | reverse complement strand
GGAAGCTCGACGTTTTCTTAGGAGAACAAAATAATAATGTTTTAATATTTTTAAAGAATACTGCACTATGACAAACTTTATTATACCATAGTTATCTAAGTTTTTCACATTGCAGCTTTTTTGAAACATAAATATTATTATTATATTATTATATTATATTATTATTATAAATATTATTATTCTGTTCTCCTATGAAAACGTAGAGCTTCCAAACTTTTATATGATAATATGTCGTTTATTACACACAACAAATTATACATTTAAAACGTGTTAATTTAGTGAGTTAAATCAACACGTATTAAGCGTGTTCCAATTTTAAACACTAAGAAACGTATTAAAAATGACTTCAATAAAAACACACGTCAAGTGTGTTAAATTAACACACTTGGATTTGCAGTGTATACGACCCACGCGGCACGGAACGTGTTAATCAACACAGAAAGACACTACGCGGTAATAATCCCGCGTTCAGGACAGCTCGCGCTCGTATTTTTGCCCCGCCCGACGCGATTACAATATTTTGCCATTTGCATGGATTTGCCAAATTACCGATCCTACGTTTTGTTGTAAAACCGAATTAAACTTTGGGTTTCGAACTCGGGCTCGTCGAAATTAACATTCTCAAAATATGTTTTTAACACGCGCGCTCGTATAAATCAACCCATCGATCATGTTTGTTCTTCGCTGCGGCCGTCAGAACATTTTGATAAATTTGCACATTTTGATCGCGCGCGCGCGCGCACACATTTCGCCCGATTATTATTATTCGCGTATACATCTGCGCCGCGTTATTATTATTTAAACACAATTCCGCTTGTCTTTATCCGCGCAAAACTTTTGCCCCGCTTAATGACATTCATTTGTAAATTGTGCGTCGTTATTAACACAATTGTGTCAAATTAATCGCTTAATTCGCGCGGTTCGCGAAAAACCCATCGCTTTTGTAACGAGAGAAAGGGATGGTTACATTGTAATCGCGATATATGATTTATCGCGAACATGCATCTCGGAGAGCCCGCGTTATCGATTCGCGAGTCGGTTTTCCGACATTTGTCAAGCGATTCCCTTATCAAGGAGCACTCGCGATTGTCGCGCCTTTCTTTCCGTTTTCCGCGACTTGCGGCCGCGCGTTATCAGCAATCGTTAATCGCGCGCGACCGAAGAAACGGTATATCCGGCGTCGGATGTGAGAAATTAAGCATCCGGCGGGGGGAGCGAATCGCGCCCATCAACCGGCGCGATAAAAGAGCGCGCGGTTTTCTCGAAGACAACGAGCGAGATATATCGGCGGATATAAGCTGAGTTGGAAAAGTGTCGGCGCGGAGAGAGCGACCGTTGCCAAATCGCGACTCGCCGATAAGCGGAAGAGCTTCGTTTCTCTCGTAGAAACGAGATGCGTCTTCGTTCGTTCGGATGAGAAAAACGTTTGACTAGATGCATATGGGCCGCGCGAATGGAAAAGCCGCGCTTCAACGTCGAAGTCGGTGTGTTTTATCGACACATGTGCGCGCGGGCGACGGTAATTGACAAAGTTTCGGCGCGATGTGGAAACAACGATTGCGCGCATTCGCGAGTGTGTTTTAATTTAAAAACAAAATTGCAGAAATAAAATAACGAGCAACGTTTTAAAGAGAAGAAAAAATTAATTAATCACCTGTAACTTTTGATTCAGTAAATTTCACTGATAAAACGTCGTCTCTCTTTTTACAAAGACAATTCGTTCAAGAAAGAAATCTGGTATCAATCATCGTCCGCGAGCACAGACACTCTTTTTTCCCGTCGGTATTTTCCTCAAACTTCTCATTGATTCTCTCTCAAAGAGACCGGGGGGAAACTCAAATCGGCGCGATAAGGAGCGCCGTGAAAGTCAGCCGTGTCTGTCTCTCTGGTTCCGCAAATCGCATTTTCCGGAAAGCGGTGCGAGCCGTGAATCACCGATAACCACGAGTGTCGATCTGCGTTCACCCTTCCGACCGTTTGCGCCCTTCGCCACCCCTCCCCCCGATTCTCTTTCTGCACCGTGCAAAAAGAAGCCCGTTCTATCTATCGATCAGTAATTGTAGGTTTTCGCCTTGGCGCGCCCGCAGATTGAACTTCCCCGGCTTTGTGCCTTACTGCGACCGCCGAATCGGCAGATTACCACTAAGCCGCTTAAATAAGCGTTCGATTGTGTCGACGATTTAATGCGCATTAGCATTTTAAACCGGCCTTTCAATCCCCGCCGAAAGTTGCTACAATGGCCGCCGGTTCTGTGCGCGGCGAGTGTTACTAGTTTTAATTGCTTAACTTTATCTAAACGGCCGGGCGAGAATCGCGAGAGCTGCGTTTTTTTTCCTTTAACGCTAACATTGTGTGCCCGTCGTTAAATAAGACCGGGTAAAACCGATTTTTATTGCTATCATTTGGCGATTAGATCCTCCTCGTCGTTTATCAACGCAAGTTATTTGCGTTTCCAACGTAGCGATTAAAGCAATCGATGTGTTGAAACAATGTTGTTTTTGTGTTAAATAACATCTAGACGTGTTGTTTTGTCAAACGCAACAATATGTAATACAGCAGAATACAATATTCTATTTTAATTTTGTTTATCATAAATCGCGCACGCTGTTATATATTTTTAATTTTTGCCGAAAATAATAATATGTAATAATAATATAATATGCTATGTGTGTGTGTGTGTGTGTTAAATATAAGATAAATATTAATAAATTGTTTAATTTTAACAGATATACCAACACCTACAACTAAACCGACAACAACGAGCACGACGCCAGTTCCTACTACTTCGGAGCCAGGTAAATGTTAATATTTAGTAATTAAACAATTTGATTTGTGTGTTAGCGTGTTAATATTTGAATAATTTTGATTATTTTTTCTAATCTACAAAGTTCACGCTCTAACAAATTTATATTAAAATTTAAAAGTAAATTTTTATTAAAGAGAGAAAACGCAATGTAAAGAATAATAATTAATTAGCACAATTACTTAGAATTGTGTAACACCACTAGTGCTCGTATTACGCGTAAACAATTAAGGTGAAATATTTTTTTTCAGTGGAAAATATTCAAGGGTCGCGGCAAAAGCCCTTGCCCAGTTTAGAGCCGAGCTCTCATGAAATAACCGACGCGTCTTTGTCGACTGTTGTCAGAAGCGAAGGTACGCAACATTTCCATTATATTCGTTTAAGCTGTTTTACATTACTATCGCCAGCCGAGATTTTCGTATTAAATAAAATTAAAGCTCCGCGGGAAAAACATCAGATTTTTAACTGCGTTAGATACACAAACAGAGTTACCATTTTAATTTTATTTCAAGCGTGCATTGTGTTGAGATCTTCACAAAAAAAAAAAAAAAAACAAAAACAAAAAGGATAAAACACCCATCCATCTCTGTATTTTTGTGATATGAAAAATCCTAATTCCTTGTGACATAATCAAATACCACGCATTAGTGGCATTATGTTTTTTTGTTGAGTGCAACAGTTAAATTTGAACGTCTCCGTACGCTGAAACGTCAACTAAAACTTTGTCGAGAAAAAATGCAAAGTTTACGCAAATAAAATTCGTCCAAAACGGACGCTACACGAGCACGTAAAGTCGCCGTGCGTGTATAATTGATACAATACTTTGCTTAATTAGATTGTACAAACAGTCGAGTCGCAACCGCGACTAGTAATTTCAATTTTGTCGTAACACATTCTGGTGTGATCGCGAGTTTGTTTCGCCCTTTCGTCATTCTAATACGACGAAGAGAACATTATAAGTGGCAATTTCGACTGGCGCGCGCAGTTGTTACAATTACGCGCGTCGCCGACAGTTGCGGATGTTGTCGAAACAAGTTTGAATATTCAGAGCTTCGGGGGCGGTGCGAGCCTCGCAAAACTTTCGCCGGAGAAAACAAAAATCAGATTAGACCGACCGAGCGACGCGAAGGTGAGATTTGGCAACCGCACCGGGACTTGAATGGTAACCGCTGTTTTGCGCGTTCCGAGTGTGTGATCTGTACACTTTCCTGAATCTCACTAATTACACTCCTTGTACATATCCATCTGGCTGCGTGAAATATCGTATGAAATAATTCGCGCTGCAAATAATTCGACTTGTTTCATTAGAAGTGACCGATGATTTGAACACATATTTTGCTTATTAGATATAAAGTCTCTCCACGCGGGGAAAAAAAAAAAAACAAACACACTTCGGGAATATAATACTTTCTGAGAGTCTTCGAAAATTGTTTCGAAGATACGTTGGAAAATTTATGTCAGGAAAACGTATTTCATACTTTATCATAACAGAAAGACGTCCATCCATCCATTGAAAATTTATGTTCTTGGCGAGCGAACTTACATACGTGTATCGAATTTATGCATTTCCGGATTCGGCACGTACGCGACTGGACGTCGTTCGCGATTTGCGGGCAATAAAATGTTGATCTATGCGATCAGTGAAGAGGAACGCTTGAAAACACCGTCACCCACCGCAAATACGGTTGCCGCGCGACCCGAAATTCGCCGGGATACGTCGTCTTAAATCATCGCCCTCGACGTAATGCGAGAACTTACACGCCGCCGGGCAGTGGCGGAACTTTCCTCCCGGAAAGTTTCGCGGAAGGCGCGAAGTTTATTCCGCAAAACTTTCAGCAACGTGCCGCGCCGCTCCGCGCACCGGGGAGGAGAGTCTCTCTGGCTCTCCTCCTATCCCTTCTCATTCTCTTCCTCCTCGGCGTCTTCCTCTCTTCAACCCTCGACAAACGCGAGGAACTCTCGACGGGATTTTGATGAAATCCCGCGCGGTTTATGAACTACCGTCGCACACTTGGCCTTTCTCTTCCTCCTCCCTCCCGCCCCGAACTATGGCAAGTAATCTGCACCCGCGCCGGGACTGTTGGCGCGCCGACGGTATCCGAAGAACTTGTTTCGATTATCATGTAAACCGGGGCGGACCTTGTGTAAGACAAGCGCCACCGCGGCAATTCAGAAAGCGCCGCCGAGTTCTGTGAACGCGATCTGGTTACGCGATCCTTCCTTCCGCGCGCCAGAGAAACGGACAATGAGAGCGTTATCCGAGCGAAGGATAACACGAAAGAGCACTAACGTCGGCGTCTTGTATAAGCAATGTCTCCCGGAATGAATAAATAACGGACGACACGGAAAGATTGAAAAGATCTCCGCTGCGTTTCGCGTTATCCGAAGTGGAAGAAAAAAAATATTTCTTCAAGTGTTTTTCTATTTTCTCTCTCTCTCTCTCTCTCTTGTAACTCGATGAATATTTCACGTGTCTCACGCCTCTCTCGCTGTGCGTTTTATTATTTAACACGGCGTCGCATAATATCTAGTTTAATATTAACACGTGTGTGAGTTTCTTTTTTCTTTCTTTTTTTCTTATTTTGCTGTTTCCAGAAGTCACTTTGCAGAAAGG
This sequence comes from Pseudomyrmex gracilis, assembly GCF_002006095.1. Lineage (NCBI taxonomy): Eukaryota > Metazoa > Arthropoda > Insecta > Hymenoptera > Formicidae > Pseudomyrmex > Pseudomyrmex gracilis. The sequence goes on along the minus strand of NW_018020623.1, from coordinate 373,674 downwards.
ACTTCGTGGAAGGCCGAGACAGCAGGAGGAGAGCCACGAGGCCGAGAACGTCGTTGACAGTCACAAAAGTAACGACGACGACGTCGGCCAGCAGAGAATGGACAACACGGCGGAGTCGATATCATCCAAGAGCAGCACGTGGCATTGCATGGCTCGGTCCAGCGCGGTGATGTGCATAATCGTGCTATCCGCCTTGTCGTAGTCGTCGCGACGCGGAAATACGAGATATATAGGTCGAAGTCTCTCCGGCTTCTGAAGAAAATTCCGCAATGTTTTATCCGTGTATGGGATCAATTAATTCACGAATTAACCACAGACTTATCGAAGAATCTACCGACGGGCCGTACTTTTGACAGCGTGCGCCGAACAATTGTGTGAAATTATAAATTTATTTTTTATTATAATTCGTTTTTGTCAACGAACAAAAGAAAAATTTGTCTGTTACAGACAAGTTATGCTTTTATTTTTCCAGCTTCTCGCAATGATTTCGCAGGGATGCATCTGGGAAAAGACTGCGAGCAATGCGAAGATCGATTATTCCTTGTTTTTCTCTCTTTCAACAATGAATTTTTATAATTAATGCACACATAAAGTGTTACATAAAAAATGGACTAACGGACACAATTTTCAAGATCAAAGCAAAAGTTTGCTAATACTGCCGTAATTCTGATATTTCTGTGTATAGTTGCAATATGCGTATATCAGATTATCGAAGTGATCGAAGAGAATTAATGTAATTTGCACGGTAACACACATAATATCTGCGCTGTAATAGCATTGGCGGGCTCTCTTCGTCCGGACACGGCTCGCGCCCGTTTGTTTAGCTTTAATTTTGTCATCAGAGTCTGTGTGTGTGTGTGCGTGTGTGTGCCGCGCGCGTTTCGCAAGCGATCGATAATAACACCCACGGTTTGCGACGGTTGTCAACAAAGATTCATCGAACATTCGCCACCATCGTACGTTTTCTTCGAAATGACGACGATTTTTCCTTATCTGATTCCGCCGTCATCGCCCAAATCCCCCTTTAACCAATCTCTCTTCCATCGAAGAGGAAGAGACGCTTTCGAATCGCACGCATCGTTAGCGAAACGAGATCTCTTAATTTCCTTCAAAGGGTCGACTGATTTTCCCTTTTTTTGCGTCTGGTTGACGACGCTCACATCGGGGGGAAAAGGCATTCGAATCGCAATTATATTGCCGGGAAGATCGATCGCATTGATTTTGTCTTAGACGTCTGCGTGTTTCATTTTTTTTTTTTTTTTTCACTTTTTTCTCCTGCGATTCGTTGTGCACTTTGAAGGGTGTTTGCACCGAGTAGTTTTGCAAGAATTAATTTTCCAATACTTGACATGAGTATCAACACACCGAGAAAGAGAAAGAGTTGTCGTTAAACGGATATAAAAAAAAACTTATAAAAATTATTAAACTTCGCATCCAGTGTAGGTCTCCCATTGATCATATTCCGGGGACTTGAAAGAAACTTCGGCCTACTCGATTCACAAACAAAAAGTGATTTCTTTGTGTGAGCGCATAGATTCGTGTCGGAATGCATCCTCGATTATTGCGACATTTCTGTATACTGATTTCGCACTGCAGCGCACGTTTGAACCATCACTTTAAAGAACTATTTTTGTAACTTTCATGTGTGAGTTTTTAATTTCATTTCGGGGTGCGCGGAAAGAAAACACTTAGCAGAAATCAACCCTTTGCACTCTCATACAAACGTGCTGCCGCTAGTAATAACGAAGTATCGCGCGCATGCGCTCAATTTGACGCTAAACAGTTCGTCACCGTCAAAAATTATATGCCATCTGTGCTGACATTACATGTGTTTTGTGATTATCGATGTGCAAAGGGTTACTCGATCTTACTTGAAGTGTATAAATTAGTACGTAAGCGTAAAAAGTAGAGCGTGACGTGTGCGCGAAAAACAAAAACTCGAACAATGAGTCGTGAAAACGCGATGCATGAGATGCAACGAAGCAAAAAAAAAAAAAAAAACCCGAAACTTGTACATTTTTCCGGAATATTAATCACTTGCATATATTTGTAAATAACGATTCGTTACGATCCGTAACGGACCCTCCCGGACGATATTATCGATGTACTAATTGTAATCGGTAAGGACATCGGTTTTGTACATACTAAGTCTCCCCTCGAGCGCGCATAAAATAAAACCAAAAAAAAAAAAAAAGTGTGAGTAGTTGTCGACGTTTTTACATATATGGATGTCAAACGACGTTACTTGTATTATCCCGACGTGTATACCAGAACGACGAATTTGAAATAGGGAGATATTTTGGATTGTTCTATACATGTATAAAAAAAAAAAAAAAAAAAAAAAAAGTAATAACACTAATTCTACGCAATTTCTTGAGTTTCGCGATTGGAGAAACTTAACGTTCCTACGTAGATGATATGTATAATGATTAAATTAAATGCGCTCTCACCGAGCCGTTCTTTGAATTAAAACAGATTGTTACGTGTAAAGTAATTTTTTTTCACGTAGAAAAACACTTGATAAATCGCGCAACTCTTTTTTTGAATTTCTATGTCGAAAATATACTGGAAAATATTTTTGCAACACACATATTACTTATATTTTATCGGTATTGTATTGAATGACATTTCTTGATATCGATTAAAAAAAAAAAAAAAAAACTATCGGTTTTTAAAAAGACAGCGATTCTGATCGCCGCGCATGACAAATTTCGCACGAGACGTGACGTGTGCGTTTTGAATGTCACAGACCTGTCACGATTTTGCAATATTTATATCGACGTGAGAAAATTGTTTGTCGATCCGAGTTCGCTCAATATTATACAGACAAATTTGGAAATTTTATTTGAGTGTTATAAAACAATATCGCATTGTTAAATCCCACAAAAATAACTATATATATATATATATGTACGGTATATATGTATATCCCATGTTACGACACACAGACACTCAGGAGCTCCCTGCAATTCAGAAGATTGTAAATATTACCCTTACGAAATTATATATTACAATAAAAAAACATTGTAAAGTGGATGAAATCCCTGTAAATAATAATTGCAGTCGGCTTTGTACGATATTTCTAAAGTGGTACACGATCGCAATTGTGAAAAAGCTGCAGTCTCAAATTGTAAACTACAAATGTGTGCAGGTTTTTTTGCCTTAGATAAAACTCTGTACATGTGTTTTATAACTACTGCGCAAACTTGTGATTGTCACATCTCTCTTTCTCATGTTTTCTCGCGTTTGAATTTTCTCAAGGCGTGCGTGATTTAAATTATCCGGCATACATAAGACGTGATTTGAAAAAGACGTATCGGTTGTAATCGGCAAAACAAAAGAATTTAAAATTCACGCGGATATATATATATCGTGTACCACTTAAATTCACAGATTTCCGTTAACTGTAAGTATCGTAGCGCCTACGTATCGATAAGATCAATTTCAGTGAGCTTATTACCGCTTCTTATACATACGATATAGACTCATTATTCTTAAATAAACTCCAAAATAAAAAAAAAAAAAATTTCATAGAGACGAAAAGAGAAATCCCACACAAAGTATTGTAAAGAAAAATTATGTTTCCATTACCGTAGTGTATAGATAAGAATCATGTTGTAACTGTGAATGAACGAATGCAGACGGAATGAATAAAACTATCGAAATTTACTCTTTGTATTAATATCACATATTTCACGTGTATACGTCTCGTTACTGTAAAAAAAAAAAAAAAACTTGTTTCTGTCATATTTCTTTGATCTTGTTCCGTGCTGCTGTTACGTGCGCGGAGTGTTGTTTTGGTTCTGTTCCGTGCTACGTTCGCGCAATTTGCGCGTAAAATATCTTCTGGATTGTCTCGTCGCATGTGTGTCTCCCGAGCAATCTTCCCGCTTAAAAGCGCTACATCGTAATGTGTTTTCGTTCGCAGCCGCAGCAACAATGAGAAAGAAAACAGAAACGCAACTCGCGCACATACATAGCACGGAACAGAACCCCAATGTTTTACGTGGCACACAAAAAAAAAACTATCGTGCACACTGGGAGAAGGAACATGTAAAATGCGCCTCATGGCCGCTCTTATGCTTCTCTTTTGGGTAGCACTTCTGTTTGCTTCTGTCACTTCTGGTAATATGAGCCACTCTATATGTACATGCGCTATATGTGTACATCGAATCGTTTCTCGAAACTGGGTCTTTTTATGCGCGCGCAAAGCGCGCGCGTATTGTATCTCTCGAGATAGATGAAATACGAGGCGATTCTTTTTATGCGTATATCTATTGAGGAAAGCCCGCATGCCCGCAATTTATCTCACCGAAATACGCATTAGGGAATCGATCGGCGAATCTTCTTTTCTTCTCGGCGAGAGAACAAATTCGCGAAAAAAAATGAAGAATCTCACGTAAGAGATCGAAGGAAATGTATAAATGTTGGTAATTTATTTACCAGTTCTGTGTATTGTGTTTCAGCGCGATTTTATTTTTCACGCGAGTTCTCTCGCGCGTTCGTTTGTTTTAATCTTTCGTGAATATTGAGATCACGTGGGACTGGATAAGCGCTTACCTGGTGGACGTTACCGTTTCTCAGACGTTAAAAATGGAAATGTGCTAAATTGTATCTATTGTTACTGTGCGAGTGAACGTCACATGACTCGCTATCAATTTCTACATTAACGGGAGGGAAACGCAGCGATCGGTCACTGTATAATAAAAAAAAAAAAAACGAACAAACAAACAAATGAAGAATTTACTTCATCTTAATTGTCTAAAAGAGGGATGATATGTCAAATGTAAGTGCACAAAATGCCGGGCATAGTCCAAAGTAAAGTATTATTGTCGATAATTTACTTTTTCTCTTTACGAAGTAGATTCGTTTACAAGCAATGGAGCAACTTAATTACTTAGATGAAAGTTAGCGTTAATTTGATGATACACAATCAGTAAGTTTTAAGCCTATTGGGAACTAAGGTACGTATGTACGATTAAAAAAAATTAGTAATAAATTTGTATTTCATGTATATACGAACATTTCTTCCCGATGCCGACGGTGCTTACAGGACTAGATCGCGTGCAGTGAAGCACGGGCAGTGGCGCAAGCCGGGATCGACTCCGGATTTTCGCCATCACAATTGCAATTTCAACTACGCGATAGAACATCGTTACGGTAGTCTACGCACGGTTTTTTTTCTTTTTTTTTTTTTTTTTAATCGATTAGAACTATTGTGTTTGGATATTTTATCGCGAGGACACTTACAATTTATACAAAATTCGCGTTCGGATGTTGTGTGTGTGTTTGTGTGTGTGTGTGTGTGTGTTGCTTACGCGAAGATTAACAAAACTGTGCTTATCTCTTTATACCGGCGTCAATTTTTACAATTTCGATTTTTTTTTTTATACGATGGAAACTTACCGTAGTAGCAAAACATTACGAAATATCGATACTATGTAATATGCATTCCAAAGAACTTTGGTACTTGTTACGCAGATACATTTACAATTACGCCACCGATCAGCACAGATACTGCGTTCTACCTGTACACTACAACATTGTTTTTAATATTTATTTTTTCACTTTGCATATGAGTTATGTATAATATGGTATAATCGTCATGGTGCGCCATGTAACTTAATCGCTCTACCGACGTTTTATATCAGCTACGATTTATATTATTATTTACGCCTTTATTTTATACAAATTCCGCACTTATTCTCTTATCTTTCTCTCTCTCTCTCTCTCTCTCTCTCTCTCTCTCTCTCTCATATAGTTTATTACACGCGTTTGTAATATATATATATATGTATATTATATATACGTTTGATGTGTGTTTAGTATGTTATCTACAATGTCGATGATACAAAAGTAGCTTGTTCTGATTAAATATTGTTTAATTGTCGCAGTCACTAAATTTCTCGTGTTCTCATCATAAGCACCCAGTGTAAGGGCGCAGCGTGGAATCTCGATGATAAATGCTACTTGCATATACATTATTAAGTATAGATCCAGTCGAGGCAGTAAATATCTTCTTATAATTTTACAATTACGCGCACAGTGTGTATAATGTGGTGTAAAAACCAGTCAGCGACACTTAAATTAAATCTCATCGATAGAAGTCGTATTATCTCTGTCACGTTATATCGTGTTGACGTTGTTTTAACACTGCCGGTTTGTTGCGTATTTTCGAGCAGATATGTGTCTGGATATCAGAACTTTTGGAAGTGTGACATTCTCGCAAAAAAAAAAAAACAAACATTCAATTGACGTACATACGTTTCCAGTTACAATGTATATTTTTGTATATATTCTTGTATTTGTATATATTCTTGCATGCCAAAGAGAGAAATAGGAATTATGTGTGTGTGTGTGTGTGTATGTTGATATGTTTTCTTGTACGTAATAACTCGCAAAGATATTATTGATGATCTCTTTTAACTCCGGTAATATAAATATGCTTGCAAAATAAAATTTACAGTTGTAGAAAGAGCGATCACAAAAAATCGGCGCGATAGATGCAAGATATTAAAAACAAAACAAAAAACCTTAACGCGAACAAATGACTTCTTTTCATTTCCTCGAAACTACAACTCTCCGTAATATATTGTACGCGCGCGATGTTCGATATTTCTCACAAAATTTTTCTTTTAGTTTTTTTCTCTTCTCCCCTCACCTTCCCCTCCTCCCCAACGCTTAATACTATTTTAACAAGAACTCTTTTTATTTTTTTTCTTTCTCTCTCTCTTTGTCTTCCTTTATTTGTTATAGGTTGCTCTGACCCGTTTTGGAACTCAAACTTCTTTCAATAATAATAAGCTCTCTGTATTTGCATACGTTTACATGCATGTACATATCAGTGAACGAAAACACAAAGCGCCATGTGCAAACCCCACGTCGCGGCATTGTACTATGATTCAGACTGTACAAAGTGTCCTAGTTTGTAGTGTGTGTTGCACCTAAGCTCTGACAGAGCTTAGGCAAAGTTCCGCAAATATTTGCATCGATTACAATGCGTCGCGCATTGCTAATAATTAACAATTCGGAAATTGTAGTTATTAACGGTTGGTTACGACATTAATAGATTAAATTGTCGCAGTGTGTCTTATTAAATAATTCACACGCGCATTAAATTCGAAATTCGCATTTGAAATTGTCTGTTTGTATTTGTTTCATAAATTTAAGTTGATATATATTTATTGTACATATATAATGTATATCGGAGAATATTCGGAAATTAGCTTATTTATAAATTTTTGTTGTTGTTGTCAACGATATAGTTTTTTTTGCCAGACAAAGAGACCGTAGATTGTGGCAGTGGCGATGTCAGTGATCTGCAGCGGTACCAGAGTCTATAGTTTTTATAGTATATATATATACAATACATGTAGATAATACAATAAAAGCTCATAATAAAGTGAGCGTCTATTCACACGCAGTACATCGATCACTGTTCGAAAATGATTTAAAGACGCCAAGAGTCTCGTCAGTCTTGACTCAATATATGATATAAATATATATATATATATATATATATATGTATGTATATATACATATATATTTATATAGCGTACATGTGTCATTGTACTTATTATACATACTATGTACAAATTTATTCTTCGGATATCTTATTATTACGAAAAATAGGATCACACTGAGACAACATATTCCTTTCTGTGTACTTGAAATTGATAAAAATATCAACTAAAATCGTACGCGATTTTTAATTCTGATTCAAAATACATAAACTTTAAACAGATAATTAGTTTTACAATTTATCGAAAATTTGTTCAAATCGCAAAAGCAAGACCGTCAACGATCGAATTTGATTTACGTTGGTTTGCTGAGAGGAGCGATACAATTTCGAGGAACGCCGAACACGCCGGCTTAGTCATATACATACATTTGCCTATATATATAGTACATATATATCAGTAATTATACTAGATACTATAGTACATTACTATACATAGTACTATACAGTAGTAGATTAGATTCCAACTAACGCGCGGAATGTATATTATAATATCCTCGGTGTGAATTTTAACGAACAATTCAGAATTTTTGCCGAGGATTGTTGTTGGTGCGAGTTTTATTTTATTTATTTATATTTTTTTTTAAAGCGACGAGTGACGATTATCGTATAATACGTCAGGAGAGATATTCTATATTCCCATCAGAGATTAATGCTAGCTACTCTATACACACGGTAATCGTCTTAAGTCAGAAGTCAGGAGTCACAGAGGGTCATGTAAAACGACGCCGACCGATGTTGTTGCGTCAATGCAGGGATTAATAACTCATTAGAGGAGAGAGTTGATCTTCCTAACGACAACAATATAAATCACGTGACACAATTAGCTCGCGTTTCCGCGTTGTAATGCGAGAAAAAAAATTGCGTGTATTGCCCACGGCAAGCGATGGAATAAAATGAGTATAATTTGCAATTCCAAGAGAGAACAAAATGATTTCGCGATTCATTCGATCAATTTCTTCGTTACGATACACATATGTAAATATATATACATATATATATGTCAAAGCGCGTGACGCGCACGCGAGAATATTTCTTTATTGTCAATTCTGTTCCTTGTCTTGTCGTGAATTGTTGTCTCACGGTTTTATTCTCCAGTCAGGTAAGGCGTAACGTTCGTTTTCAGATGTACCTGTCAGCGCGCGTCTACAACCGTCGCGTTCTACAGCTGTCGTTTCACAAATAGAAAAACCAAATGGGTTTCAGCTGAAACGGTCATGTGAAAATCGAAGCTGCCCTTTCTCCGTTGTCTTTCTAAAACGTTCGCTTACAAATTTACATTCTTAAATTAAAGAAAACCGATACTAATGAACAAAAAAGTAAAAAAAAAAAAAAAAAAAAAAAAAAAAAAAAANTTAAATTAAAGAAAACCGATACTAATGAACAAAAAAAAAAAAAAAAAAAAAAAAAAAAAAAAAAAATAGAAAAGAAATCAAAGATCTTTTGCAATAATGTTTGGTTTTTCTCTCGCGTTTTTCACCGCGCGCGCGCGAATTATATTCTCGAAAAATAATACCTCCTCTCGAAGTTTCATCGATGAAAGTCAATGACGCGCGAACGAAGCCTTGAGTTCTTCGTCCTTCGAGTGGTTCGTTTCTTGTTTAAATTGGACAGTTTCGTTCTAGTCCGGAGTTTTTCTCTAATAAACGCCCGGACGTTCCTTTTCCCTGCAATTGGCGCAGCCGCGTCGTCGTCCCCGTCGTTTGGTCGTTGCTTCGTAATAGTCGCGCTCGACGTTGGGATACACCACTGCTCGGGATAGCCAATTAAAATTGACGCGAAACAACGCGAAACCGTCCACTTTTCGTTGCTGCGTGTTTCCCCGGAAGTGCACTCCTTCTCAATAAGACCTCTTGTCCAGAATCGATTGCATTATCGAGCTCTACGGACTGAAATGTGCACTTTCGACCGATAGAAACTACTTTTCACACTTTATTACTTTACCAGAGAAATTATCTAAAAAAAAAAAAAAAAAAAAAAAATACAAAATTTCTCAATTACATAAATTATATCATCTGTAAAACAAATAGATTTGCATAATAATAAGATGAGCTTTCTGTTTAAATAAGAAATGACTAGAATAAAAAGAGAAGCCGTTAGAACTGAGACAAAAATTTACGAACGGTCTTTCATGAAAACGCGTAAGCGATTTCTTCGCCCTAACGTTCCGGATTTTATGAATCTGATTTTAGAATCTTGTCCGCGCTAACGCGATTCTAAAATCAGAGAGATAGGCGTTTCCCAACGCAGTGTGTAACATGATTCTCATATAAGGTGGATTTGCGCGCCCAACTCCGAGTCCGAAAACTGTTCGCAATGGCCGTTTCCTTAAGTCGTAATCCTCCCTTAGCAAACTTCTCCGAGCTGCACACCGGGGTCGGCGGAGTCGGCTTGCTAACGCTACTTATATAGTATTATTATCTTATCGTTTAAAGTTTAAAGTGGTCAACGCAGTCCTCGACGATATTCATCCTCGACTGAAGTCCCTGAGCGATGGATTTACAAGTGGATGTACAAGAGTCACGAGATGGTTCGATGATCGAAGTACGCGTGTGATTGCGTGCAGGGCGGTCGTGGGCAGATCTCAGGCCGGATGCAACGTCCGTATCTGCGGATGGTGATGATGACACAGGTACAGAACGACGAGGGTCACCAGAAGAAACGAGCTGCTGGTGTTGCTGCTTGCGCTGGACTCATCGTAATCCGTTACGTCGCCGTTGTTCTTTTTACGACCTCGTCCTTCTCGGTCTACGAGAGAGAGAGAAAGAAAAAAGAAAGAAAGAAGAGAAAGAGAGAGAGAGAGAGAGAGAGAAGCATAGATTGTTATACATATATGATTTTAAAAGCACAGTAAGTGGCACTTATCGCAAAAAAAATAAAACAATTCCGAATCATACATGTTGAAGTAAATAAATAATTTATTTATACGATAAATTTATTTGCGAAGAAAAATATAAATCCTTGATCGCTTGAGGCTATTTGCGATGATGGAAAGAATTAAAAACAACGCGCGGACGTGCAATTATCTCGATTGAAATTAATATTTCTATAGTCTTTTAGCGTGTATACCTCGATCCTTTAGCATATCTTGATTTCCCTCCAGGATATTGTTCCCTGAATTTTGCCTTAGTTTACCTGCAAACAGAGCGAGATATTGAACGATATTGTTCCTCAGAAGCTCAGAGTTTATATTTGGATATTGGCAATATTGTCCGAGTAAATATTTACGAATACTTTTATGCATAAGCAATAATTATGAATATTCTCCGTCTTCTGCTCGTCTTCCACGCCGGCGCGCGGTCAATTTCGTATTAATAAAGTGTTGGTTCTGTTAATGAAACAGGTGAAAGTTTTTAAATTTGTGCCAATTAGGAAGTATTTATTTAACAACTTGCCGTGTTTTGTTACGTAAACGCGAGAACAAATCGGTGCCAGCTTTTCGTAGGGTAAGTGAAGAATTATTCAATTAAAATCTCGCCCGTGTTATTCCGATTTTTTTTTTCTTTCCTCGTTTCGTTTCTTCTTTGATTAATTGGTGGTCCGCTTAATATGTCTTTTTAAAGCAATTTGTTTCGCGACGTATTCGGTTTCGCGGATACGTCACGAGACTACTAATGACGACGGTTGTTAAATCAATTGCCGGAGAAATAGCGCGATGACAGCGAGCACGAAGAGAGAAAAACCGATTTACAAGACAAGACACATTTGTGAGACGGAGAAATAAATACACGTCTCTGATTTAATGAATTCAAATTGCTTTCACTTGTTTTGACAACGATTTCGATTCTCGCGTGTTTCGTTACAATGTCGGGATTGACATTTTGCGTCGCTTTTCACAATAAAATCTTGAATGAAGGTAGGATATCTCGTTTTTCGGAATTTACTTAACGTAGTTTCTCGTAATCGTATGCAAGATAATTTCGATACGACGAAAAATACGATTCAATCTGTCTCAATTGCGACACAAATGCGATGATTGATTTTTCGTCTTTCGCGCGGAGTCCAATTTTAAACACCGATAGAAAAAAAAAAAAAAAAAAAGCGAAGGTGAGAGATGCTGGGATGGTTCTCTGTCGCTATTGGAAAAGCGATCTAGCGTTTTGCTCGCCGTGAGTGCACGTGAGTTCGTTTGTTTCCGTGAAAAATGCGACCCCGGAACCGTGTGTTTTCTCAAGTAATGAGGAGAGCGAATGAGAACACGGTCGTTCGTACTCGATAGAGGAAGGCCGAGCGCAGATTGTGAAAGGGCTTAAGGTATGACCAACGTGTTTGCCTTCACGTCGTTAAGTTTCCGCGCGGAGTTTCAAGAGGGTCTCCGTTTTGCTTTTGCATGCGCACCGAGTATACATAGATAATCCTCCAAAAACTGCACACACACACACACACATGCGACCGGGAGTAACGATCGCTCTGGTAAAGAGAATAAAAATAAACTAAAAAAATAATCTAATTAAAAGTAATTGGCCGTCCCGAATTTGCTTCGTTCTTAACAAACGCTATTAATTCCACCCCGATTATCCGTTAATGAACTTTGTGGTAATTCGAGAAAATTTAATTTCTCGAAACTCCGATCCGGATGTGTGTATAGGCAAGTATTTATCTCGCTGAAAGAGAGAGAGAGAGAGAAAGAGAGAAAGAGAGAGAGAAAAAGAGAGTTGCATGTGTAGCGAGATGGAAAGAGTTCAATAAAATTGATCTGCCCCGAGAAGAAAGAGAGAAAGAGAGAGAGCGCCGAAACCGATCTCTATAAATCTTCCATCGGGCAATGCAACGTCGCCTCCCAATCTGTTGGCATCAAAATATTTTGCATATATCGATTTCCGGGTGTCGCGCGAAACGGGAAGTCGGACCGAAGACGGGTCAATAATAAATCCCGGATTTTTCATTATGATGGCGCGGAAGATACACTTGGTGAAATATGAAAGTGAGGCGCGCGCGCGCGATGACATCACCTTCGCGCCGCCGTCGGCCGCTTATTATTTATCGCTTGCCGAGCAACGTGGCCTCCTCGCGCTGCTAATTATGGCAGTTACGTCTGGAAATACCGTTTCAACGCGAGCAAGCGGAGAGTGAGAGACTATGGTGAGAGGCACATTTAAATCTTTGCGCCGGAGATAACGTCAGAACGAGATGATTTACGAAGAGACTACGCGACTATATGTGTGTCCCAAATTAATTCGCGCCATACGTACATACGTATGTACGTATATACACATACATATATATATATATATATATATTGCATTTAAATCCAGCCATTTCGCGCTTCATGAAAACGATTGCGTGTGTAATATAAGGGCCCGCGCTGTGTAAAAACAGTATTCGCGGCTGAGAGTAGTTTCTCTCTTCGTGTAAAAATATCGATTAGCCATAAAACGAAGAAGACGGGAGCGAGCCGAGATGTTTAAAGTTTTCCTCCTCGCGAAATGAACCATTAAACCGGCGAAGACTCGGGGCGTCTCGGAGGTATATCATGACCGTCGAGAGTGTCTTAAAGCACGTGCTTCAAACGGCAGATTTTATATCGGCGTTTTTCATCCTGATATAGTGCATATACACACACACACACAGCACTTTATATCATATTATAACGTTTAAGAGGCGCGGAAGCGTCTCACAGCGCAACGTACACATTATGAAATGTGCGAACCGGAAGGTAACCGTACACACAAATCCATTCCGCGATTATATCCCGTCGTCACCGAGCGCGATTTTCCGTCTCTTGTGTACACATGTAGAGAGAAAAAAAAATTCCCATATTTTTATTTTTTCCGGTCAAAAAACTTTGCGAAACCCAGTTGCACGAGATGTAACAGAAAGAAACACGCGTCGATAATTTTCAAAAACCTCGAAACCGAATCAGAGAATATAATACACAGAAAATACGAAAAGCGACCGAGCTTATGTATTGTTTTTTTTTTTTTTTATACGACATTTTGCATTGAATATATATATATATATATATTCTGCGACGACGCACGGGGAGAGAAAGAGAAAGAGAGAAAGAAAGAGAGAGAGAGAGAGAGAGAGAGAGAGAAAAGGTCGAGCGTAGATAACAAAATACTTTACGTGCGCTTAGTTAATACTCATGCGGAGCACAACGAAATACGGCGAAGCATTGCGCGGGGCGCACTGACATGTAATTTACCATCTCCTTTGAGAGGACCGCGATGTATTGTTCCACAAAGCTCTTCCCGCTATTATTATCTCTTTGAATACATCAGCGTACTCGAAATACCACGCCAAGAGAGAGAAAGAGAGAGAGAGAGAGACAGAGAGACAGAGAGACAGCCATCCGCGAATTGGTACTCTAAACGTCTGCTCGCCGTGCATTTTGTCCCCTCGAATCCTCATTTACATGCTAAAGATAAATCCAATAATGCCGCGCGCACTCGAAGAACTCGCGACTCGGTAAAATCAAATACCTTACCGTCAACTTCTCCGCACCGTGTATGAATACGTATGTAATTCATCGCAGTCACATGGAAGCGCGCGCGTATAAGATTCTAATCTCAAAAAGTTATTACAACATACGCGTGTAGCAGAGAGATAATATTATAACATACAGCGGAGAGAGATGATTTTTTCCTACGCGAGATTTTACTTCCCGGTAAGAGCGTTAATACATACTAACCGTACGCGCGCGCGCGTGTGTGTGTGTGTGTGTGTGCGCGCGTTGGCAGCGCTTTTTTCAATCTTTCAGAAGAAAATTAAGCATATACGTTCTCTCTCGTGTCTCTCAACTTTTCTAAGTATCTCGCGGAGAATATTTAGAGAGTATACGCCACACACGCAACGGGTTCGTGAGATATACGCTAACGCGTACGCGCGACCCGAAGGAGGCGCCGTTTCCCTTTGCGGAAACTTTTGCGCAGACTTGGCCTTTTTTTTTTTTTCAGCGCGATGAAAAGCAGGTTGGTAGGTGCAAGAGCCGAAATGGTATTCATCCGGGTCTCTTTAAAAAGTCGTTTCTCTAAACGTCTATCTCTCTGCTATCGCGAAACTGCGGCACGGCGGCCGCCATCCCCCTGGTGCATTCTGCACGAGCTTGCATCAAGTTTCGCGTCGACTTTTGTGCGCGCGCGGCTTCCCGCGACAGCGTGTGAACGACAAGACGGTCGGTTGGTTGGTCGGTTGGTTGGTCGGTCGGTCGGTCGGTCGGTAGGTCCGCGAAAACCCGTCGACGGCTCCTATTCATCCGCGATTTCACGCTGAAATAGTACCCTCCTCCGCCGACTCTCTTCTCCTCCGCCGTAGTCTCGCGATGGAGGAGCTCGAACTTAGTCGGACGGAAAACTTGAAATGCCTTAACAAACGCGAGCGACACAGATTCTCGCGGACGCGGCTTTTGTCGCGTTTTTTACGAGCGATTTGTATACACCAAACGTTTTACCATGCTCTCGCGATATTGTGTCACCGCGAATAACTGTTCGAACGGATTTGGTTTTTCTTTCTCGGCGAAGAAGATGAAGCCGAACGATAATTGTCGCGTCTCTCAGTAGCGAGTCGCGTCATCTTCGATTGATGATTCGTGTTTCTGGCGATGTCGTCGAGAAACATCATAAAGATACAATTTTTAGAGACTATTGAACAAAAATATTGAACAAAAATATTTAAACAACATCATCATCGTTTGTTTGACCAAAGTAGAGAATATCAAAATATTGGAGAACACTAGACGATAGACATCGAAACAAGTGCGACATGTATTCGATATATATCTACACATATATACATATACATATATATATATATATGTTAAAATGCACACACTTGTTCCTTTAACTGGACTCAAACGGAAAGGGAGTGTTCGACGTGCGGATTCGATCGCGCAAACTAGCTACTCGATCTAATTAATCAGCGACCTGTTCGTCCGCCACAAGTACACCACGCTTCATCATTCGAAAAGTACTCAAAACACAAAGCGAGCAATAAGGACGATCGATCAATCTGTCTATATAGTTCGGGCAACGAGATTGAAATAAATTAATTGACTAATTAATCTAATAATTCATTATTTCTGGACCGAATAGTTTTGCGATTACAGTGAAAATCAATTTCAAAATCAGGTTTGTTGTTGATATTTTTAATTCGGAAAACACATTTTCTCGCCATGTTAAAAAAAAAATAAAAAAAAGCTCAAAAGGTAAATTTTTGACCGCTTGTGTATTTCACAAAATTCTCGGTCAATCAGAGTTTTGCGAACTGAACTTATCGGATAGAACGAGAAATTATATATTTGCTTTGAGAACGCACGATTCAAGTGAAGTCACTTACCTTTGTTTTTGGCGCTGCCGGTGGAGTTCGATAGTTCTGAAAACGAAGAAAGAACAACAGTTCAGTATTTTATTCGAACGTGCACATTGCGCGCATACATCAAAGTGCGCGTCAAACACAATCGCGAACTAACAAAAAAAAAAAAAAAAAACTCGTCACGAGCAAATATTATAAAGGGAGGAGTGATTCGGTCTCAGCAGCAACTAAGAAATAACGAGGCCCGGACAGGGTAGTCTTTTCAAGTCTACGCTCTAACTCACGACTTAGTTTATGCATGTTCTAACTCGCAGAGATTCTAACTCCTTGTTATCTTTCACTTTACGAGTGCAAACAATTTCGGCGCTCGCGCGCTAGGAATAGCGCGCCTCGCGCACTTCGCTGTTTTCAGGACGGCGATTCACACACACACACACACACATACACATACACACTTTGCAGCTCGGAGAGGGTATCGTGCACCCGCAACTGCATAGAGACGGTCGAGTGGGTATACAAGAGGAACTTTCCCGCGAGTTGCGATTCTCCGAATCGTAGGCGCGTCACTTCTCTCGACCGTCCCGCGAGAATATTTTTGCGAAATATTGTTTTATTCATAAAGAGAGACAGCGCGAATACTTTTTTTCCGTAGTATAAGATCTGAGGCCTCTCGTCGGATTTCCGTTCGACATTTCCGAGAAAATTCCTAAACTATTTTAAAGCAGCTGCTGCTTAATCAGTTGCAGCGCCCGAATGCGCGAGAAGATGTTTTACTTTCGGCCCGAATCCGATTCCGAGCGGAGTATTTTAACATTGTAACAGTGTGCGAACGATATATAAACTTTTACGGCAGTCTTTCCGTTTCGTGAAAATATTTTTGTGTTGATTATTATTTTTTTTTTGTTTTTTTGTTTTTTTGCTAACTGAAGTGTAATCGTAAAAAAAATACATCGAGAAAAATTTCAAACGAAAACGCGCTGCGTGATTATACTTACGATATACTTTAATGCTGCCGTCAGTGTCGCCCAGTGAGTTTCGGGAGACACATTTGTACGAGCCGTAATCCGCCTGACTGACTGAATTTATCGTCAGTGTCATGTGTATTTTGTACGCGTTGTCCTTCAGCACGGGCTCGAATTTTCCTCCTGCAACACGCAAAATCGCCGGTAATACATCACGCTTATATAATTTTACAGTTTCGCTCCATTGTTTAAAAAAAAAAAATAAAAGATATAAATCCTTTTCAGAATCACGTCGATTGAATTAGGACGGTTTTGAAAAATGATACACAGGAACGGCCGCGAACACATCACCGCGCGCGCGCGCGCTCTTTGCCCCCAATTTCAGAAAAATCGCGCTTAAATCAACTCGGCGCGCACAAATCGGAGGAATAAAAAAAAAAAAAAAAAGAGAGGAAACACAAATTAAAAAAAACAAAACAAAAAAAAAAGATTCGCTTTTCCGTCATGTGCTGTCAGTCACGTCTGACCGCGAGGTTAACTCTCCGTCAGTGTGCCTTGACGTGATTTACTCTTTTCGGGAGTGCGGATGAAAATAGAAGTACGACCGGATCGCGCAGCGGGTATTTTTATCGGGGAATATATATGTACGCGACGATAATCGAGGGTTTTTAAATGACCGTCCGCGTCGTCCCTCCGCGCTCGCTCGCGTTCGCGGTATGTGGGTCAACCCGCGACGCGCGGTGACAATACGGAAAATCTCATAGAAACGGCTCGTTACGCGACGCCGAGCGCCTGCCTCTCCTCCAACAATAAAGGGTACGGACGAGAAGAAAACCGGAATCCAACAAAGGTCTGTTTCTTAATTATTTCCTGCTCCCGGAGAAGTCGGTCGGACGATTTAATAAGCGGTTGGCGGGATTTATTATTTGATGTTCTGAGGGAAGCTTCTTCTCCGGAGAGATTAATTTCACGCAGACGCGGCTGTGCTTCTCTTTTTGTTCTCTCGCTGTGTATATATACACGATTCATCAATTCATTATATTGTTATACCTACTTTATCCCATTATATCTTATGCGCGCACACGCGTTATAATAATGCGAACTATCTGACTTCCGCGTTATCACGAAAAACGCATTATCCGTTTTCCGGGGTCCATTCTGAGTCAAATCCAAAGTACGTTCGTATCCCTTTTATTGTTCCCGTTTTGCATTCGAGCCGGCGCTTTTCGCGCGACACCGACTTCGGATGGAAGATAGCGTTTCGAAATCTTACGGGCCGATCGAGCCGAACACGGAAGCGCCGTTGAATGGCATCGATCGAAACAGAAATCACGTTAACTTAAGACCGTCGCGTGTCGAATACCGAAATAGTCACGCGACACAGTGGCAGACACGTTGCGCGCGCCGCAAACGGACCGTCTTCCTGATTGAACTATTGTGACGTCGCCTTTCGACAGTCGCGGGAATTTCGGCAGACGACTGTCGATCTGAACGGCGGGGCCGTTTCCGACCCGAAATCGAACGCCATTTATTATTACGGCGTCGACCGGCCGATTCGCCCCCCGCGTTCCGGTCCCCGGTCGTGTTCGATAAAACGCGCGCGATCTTATAGACGTTTGGATTGATTATGCAAAGCTACGCGTCGACGAACGGATGTGAGACGTTGAAAGGCGACGTCTGACCTCTTCAATGGCAATGATCTCAAACTCGCTAAGCTTCCAATTCAGAGATGCTTTCCTTCATTCTTGGACCCGGGTGTAAACGCGCAGCGTTGGAACCAGAGAGCGAAAGAGCGAAACACGCGCGCGTCGACGATTTCAAATATTAAAGAACACAGAAATTTATATACAAGGAAATCGTAAAAATATCTACTAAAAGAAAATATTATCTTTAAGAAGCAAGCAAACTCTTCGAGCATTCGTTCCAGATGTTTACAGTTCGACTACTTACTTTCGATCGAACCGTTCAAATTATCTAAATATCGTCACAGAAAATGGCGGAAATATTTTTCTCAAGTTTCTGAAATAAATGTGTGTGTGTGTGTGTGTATGTACGGAGAAAAGAGACTTCTCTCTCGCGCAAACTTTGCGATACGTTTTTATTTTAATTAACATTTAATTAACGTTTGACGAAGTTTTTGTTTTTTTAACGCCGCCGTTACGAATCCGTTTTTGCGCTCGTATTGTCTTCAAGAACTCAACACACAACAACTGTTACCCGGCCGAATTCCCTCTTGCTCTTAACAAACCTTGAGAGAAGAAACTGTCTTTCACTCGCCGTTTCCGCGAGTTGAGGAGAAAAACATTGTTGAAACGACAACTGCTTTTGTAAAAATGGCGCTCGCCTCGATGGACGGAATTCGGCGCTGTCAGTTCGCGGGCGTTTGTTTCCGCGGAAGAATCTCCGTCTCTATTGTGTACTCACCGGAGGAGATTTCGAGGAGAGGTCCGCAATTTGTATAGAGGCAAACTTGAATTATGCGGAGTGAGTCGTCGGAAAATGTAGGTTATTGAAATCCGTCCTGATACACACCGGAGCGTTTGTATAGTAACGACCGAATAAACGCGCGCCGCATTGAATCCGATAAAGAAGAGATCGGAATCCGATGTTTATTTATTGTAAGAAAAAAAAAAGGAGGTAAATTGCGAAATTGAATTCGATTACAAAACGAATAAATAGGTTTGCTAAAATTCGATCTTTACAACAATAGGTATATGTTCGATAATTCGAGTACACCGAAGAACGTAACGAAACTAATGGCGTTTAAAGTCGGTTTGCTTTGTCACTCGATTGACCGATTGTAACGTCGCTCCTTGAAATACTGCAGTATTTCTAACGTGGTTTGATGTCGTCACGAAGAACTATTTCCGATCTTTGAACGGCGAATTCGACGCTATCCGCCGTCGGCATCGATCACGACACGTCTTGTTAGAACGCGTGAAATCGCTTCCAATCATTTTTCCAGTCACGCCATTCGTACATGCATTTCGCGTAGGATCCGTGCGCCGCGATATTTCTCGCTCGCGCGACGAGCGCGAGGTCCGTAATCGTCAGACGACGCGAATGTGTATCACGCGTTGTTTCGTCTCGTCTCGTTTCGCGTCGACGTGTAATCTCTCGCAAAAATAACTTAACAAACACACTCGCCAACAACGACGAAACCAAAAACAAAATATCAATCTGTGTTTAACTTTGATCACGTACGAGCCAATAATCGA
Organism: Pseudomyrmex gracilis; assembly: GCF_002006095.1. Taxonomy (NCBI): domain Eukaryota; kingdom Metazoa; phylum Arthropoda; class Insecta; order Hymenoptera; family Formicidae; genus Pseudomyrmex; species Pseudomyrmex gracilis. The sequence goes on along the minus strand of NW_018020623.1, from coordinate 353,722 downwards.
GCTGCGGGTAAAAAAAAAAAAAAAGAGAAGAAACGGACGAGACGGATTCTGACATGAGGCGATCAAAAGCGAGATGAAATTTTTACAATCGCGCCCGTTTTGCCGGTTCTGTTTATTTGAATGCTTTCAATTAGACGCAAATGGAAATTGGCCGAAAAAATGAAAGAAACACAGGATGCGTGCAATTCGAACGGAACGTTTTTACCGGCCCCGGGGCGTTGGCTGCAGCGCCAGAGTGCACTACGCTGTAACGAATATGTAACCATAAAAAAAAAAAAAAAGAACAAACGAAGCCGTCCCGGCCGTTTGATGCTCTCGAAAATGAATTGACAGCGACTTTCCACGATGGTTTAATCACTTTTCGCAGTTTTCCCCGAGATCCGTCTGTTTTTATGCGCCGCTGCCATCGCGCAGCCACAAGATCAATCGTCGGGAACGTCGAGCCGAATCTTGACGCGGCGCGTCTCGCTTGTTAATTTAAAACTTCCGCTCCGATAAAAACCCGAAGTCGAAGAATTCGTCGAGTAGCGCATTATTTATTTATTTAATAAATAAGTGAGATAATTAAATCCTTTCCTTTTTAACCACCGCTTTATTTACGTACCGCCATTAAATCCCATTGATTAGCGTGCGTTCGGCATTTCGGAAAAATTACAGGAAGACGTCTCAGAAATTTTTATACGGAGCGAAATCTCTTAATGCCACTTTATCCATGAATTCGATCTATGGAAGTTAATTCCCCTAAATGAGATTCTCCCCGCCAGAAACACGTCGAGGGGAGCGTTGCTTTTAATTTAACACGCGGTCGGTGCTTGTATATCTTGAAAATAAATGCAGGAGTAGTAGCAATATGGCGATTACAAGAGGCAATCTAGTTTTTAATACCGTTAGATTTATTTATTTAAGGAAGCCGAGAGCGCGCCGGTTCGCGTCCGCGCGCGCGCGCGCGCGCGTTACGCGAAAAACACGTGCGCGCGCTCGCGCGCCAACATCTCGCGGCTCTTCTTTTCGGGGCCGTTTATTCGACCGGAATTAGCTTCTGAATAATGCATGCGAATCCCGGTAGCACGTTAAAGGTATAACACGATTTTATCTGGCATTTATGAGGGAAGGCTAAGGACGCGCGAGACTGAGAGTATATATATATATGTATATGAAACGCCAAACACGGACCGGGATCGTCCTTTTCTGCGTCGACCGTTATTACATCGCCGCTGTGGTTAGCATTTGCATCTGTATCGAACGCAATAATGTCGGGGCACACAATGCGAGTTTTTGACCCCCTTCCTCGCGATTTACGTGTGTTAACACGTAATTTCACGTACGAAGATTTCTGTCAATCTACCGCGCTCTACCAGTGAAATTGAAAGACCACAAGCATACTTTGTGTTACCAGTTGATATACGAGATGGGGAGAGAAGGGGGCAAGTTGTCACACACACGCAGATTTTATCTGCTCTCGCTTATCAAATGAAATTTGAGAAATTATTCTTTTCTATTCGTAAGTTTTCTATAATGTAAGTTTTGCTACCGTGATAGTCACAGCTTTTAATCAAAACAACAGCACTTACTGGCACTTGCGAGCACTTTTGTAAAATTTGACGAATAGATTTGTCTCTTTATTTTTTAGTTACTTTAATGTTATTACAAACAATATCGCGTACGGTTTTTTTAACAACTAGCGCAACACACAGGCGCGCGCTACGCGCACGGTGTTATTGTTTTTATTTTAACGTGTTGTGTCAGTGAACACAACCTGTCACCGCGATGACACCTACGTACATACGTCTTACAAACCATATAACACACATATGAAAGATGTCAGAAATAACGCGTGAAAATCAAACTCGAAAAATAGTGACAGGGAGAAGTGGAAAAACAACTCGTGACTAAGGTCACGTGACTATACTTTGGTCACGTGTCTTTAAAATCGTGACTAAAGTAAAGTCACGTGACAGAGAAAAATAAAAAAATAACACGTGACTACGGTCGCGTGAAGCAATTGAGACTATAAACAAAATTGATCGTTTCGGTCGTTCTTGAGATATTGCTCCATGAAAATCTCCTCGCTTCGCATGAATTTCGCATATAAGATGCTCTCTTACCGCGCCTCTTGATTCGTGCGACATGAATCGAGTAACACATCCGAGAAACGTCTAATCAGCGTCGAGATAAAAGTGGCAACAATCGATATCGAGAGAATCGATTGCGATTATATTTACACACGTTTTTTCCGAATAGGATTTGTTTCTGGTGTCACTTTGCGTCCCACCCTATCTACGCACGATGCGGTTAGTCCGCAAAATTGCACAATGCGCAATTTCCCGACAGCACGCTAGATGCAGACAAAAGAGAACCGTAAAACTACAAAAGTGTGTTTATAAGAGATACGCGGCGATAGAACGGGGAGCGGTTAATTCATCGTTACGTGTCGTAACTTTCAATCGTGTAACGAAACGCACCGGCGATTACAGTGTTTTTCGCAATGCGGCTAATTCTCGGCTGTAAAAGCGCGCGGTTTAACCGCGTGTGCGCACGGCTTTGCCTCCCTTCCCGATCTCGCTCCCTCTTTTTACCACCCCCCCGACAGCGCGATCAAACGCGCTCGACGAACGTGTGTGTGTGTGTAACGTCCGTGATCCGTGAAAAAGATATGCGAATCCAAAAGAAACGGTCCGCGGATCGATGCAAAGTACTAAAGCCGTCTTTTATAGGCGGCGCATAAAGCTGAAACGCTTATACTCGCGCTTCGCCCGATGTGTGTGTGTGCGTGTTTATGCGTTCGCTATGAAGCTTTCATTATTCAGAGAGTTCGTTACAACCGGTTATTTTCCTTCTCGCGAATGCACACACACACAGACACACCACACGCGTAGAAATACCGCGTCGGGGGGAAGTGTAATTATATATCTTTCTCTCGCGCGCGCACGCGCGCGGGTTACATGAATCGTCAAAAAAACGCGATGCGTGCCGTGGTTGAGCGATGCATATTGCAAGACTGTAGAGTCATCCCGACTTTCTATCGGGTCATGATTCTTTCATGAGACTCCGTCGCGAGCAATCGCAACCTCTTATACGATAGGTATATATATATATATATATAAGCATGTGCCAGCCAAGTTTTTTGTTAATTTATCGTCTCTCCCCTTCTTTTCCCTCCCACCGTAAGTGAATACCGAATTTAATTATATGTAACTCCGTCGAGTTACAGGCAGATATTCATCGCGCTCGATCCGACGAAAACTCACCTGTCATGATCTTGTCCTTATCTCTCGTCCAATAATTGATAGATTTCGGATAAGCTTCCGAGAAACACTCCAGAGTCAGCTTGTCGCCTTCGTGAGCGCCCACCAACTGATTCTGAACCCATATCATCGGCGAAACTGGAACAGTCGAAACCCAACACACAACTTCGACTATCTCCTCCGAGTGTCGAGATTATTCTTTTCGCTCTGCAAACTTTGTCACAGCGCTATGTTCGATACAGTTATTTTTGTCAGAACTTTGTGTATAAAATATTTCTCTTTCGAAATGTTGCGTTGTATACCAGATTACATTTGAACGATGCGATTAATATCTCTCAAAGAAATTTTGTTATGTATATATATACAGTTGTTTTTCACATGGAATAAGAATTCACAAATACGTCTTGTAATATCATTGAACAGATTCGATTTGATACAAAGTGCAGCAAAACGCCAAAGGATAATACGTACAATGCACGGTAAGCATTATTCTTTTACTGACTGATGGCGGCACTCCGTTTGATGCGATGCACAAGTAGGATCCCATGTGCAGTCGGTTTACCTTTGTGATATTGAGGAACGTACCTTCCACGCTCGCAACTGCAACGCACAAGACACATAATAAACTTGTAATTAAAAAAGTATCGTAAATGCATATTGTGAAAATGCGTTCGCATAAACTACTACTAGGATATTTGTTTGCAAAAAAACAACAACTTACTCGTCACGTGTATTTTATATAAAATATTGAGAGAAAAAAATTTCTCACCATCAGGATCTGGTGTATTAATATTTACTGTCTCTTCTTCGCGACACGGTCGCGCAATACAATACTTTTCCGCAGAAAATTTTTTTTCAAATCACGAACGCGTGTTTATTGTGAAATTTATTGAAAGAGAAAAAATTTCATTTGTCGATGCAAAAAAGAAAAAAAGGTATAGAAAAATTTCGCGAAGGGAATTATGACGGAAAGTATCAATAAGCTCTTGGAACGAGAATTTCCGTGGGAAATATGATCGATGTTATCGGTGATAAATCGAGGTGGGCGTAACTTTTGCGCGCTATGACATCGAATGTTTTTGGTGTCAATTGATTTTTCGCGCGAAACACGCGCGCGGAACGTCAGTTCTCAATGGAATTTGCCAAATTTTTTATTTATTTTTTTTTTTTTTTTTTTACTCTAGGAAATATTATCCGCGGGAATTTCGATCAGGTTATAGCCGTATATAGACAGTTCGATGTAGAGAAAAGTGCGTGATGTCGGGTTGACGGTTTAACATCGACATTTTTTTATTAGCACTGACAGCATGGAAGAACCGAAAACTTTCCGGACATCTTTTTGCGATCAATTTTTATTAGAATCCGAATTTCTTGTTCGTCTCGTTTTTAGTTTCCAATCGTATAACAGAAGATCAAAAATAAAAATGCAAATGTTTGTTTAACCATCACTAAAAAAAATCGATAAAAATTGTTACCTGCAAAACGATTCTATTCTTATTGAAAATTCTGCCGAGTCATATTTTTCGCATGAAACGCATTCATTCCCGGCGAAATTCGCCAATGTTACATTTGCGCGACTTTTTTTCGCATCAATATTATTGTTCGTATCAATGAAAATTGATTGCCGACGTCACTTGAAACGTATGAACGTTTCAATATTTAAAATCGACTTCGAACACATTTAAGAAATTTGTGTATTAAACGCGAAGTTTCTTTCTTTCTCTCTCTCTCTCTCTCTCTCTCTCTCTCTCTCTCTTTCCACATGCAAATTTTTCGGAAAAGGAATTGTCACAATTATTCCACGTCTTAAAAACGAACGAAGAGAGGAGATGTCGCGTGTAAGAAAAATACCGGGCGCTGATCCGCATCGCGAGCGCTCGTAAAAATTGCCCGCGAACTTCCGCCATTTTATCAATGTAACCATTATCGCGAGAAGAAGGACCGTTTCTTGTGCGCACGCGCGCGCTAAAACGCACCAGGAAAATGTGCAAACTGTTTTGACGAACGACCGCATAATGCAGCAGCTGCGGACTCGATTGCGAGCAACTCTCTGGCATACGTGCAATCCTCTATAAAGCATTTTAAACTATGCCAGCGAGCACACCGGGCGCGGCGCACAATGCGCACGATAATAAATAAAATATATAACACTCCCGACTGCTGTTAAATTTTCCGAAATTCTTGTGAATAAAGTGAATCGTTGTTGTTACTTTCAAAATATATTTACATAAATATATTTACATATTTACGTAATAAAGCGACAAAAGATAATGGATATACACGACTACGGCACAAAAGTTTCCTTTTGAATATTTTCATCGAGCGACATTAACAATCTGACGATTAATTAAGCAAAAATCGGAAGCAAGTGAATGCAGAAATGAATGAGAGATTAGGAGTTGTGGAGGTTCGTATCCGTTCTCGCGACATTCGAAATTCAAATAGCAATTTAGCGAGAGAGAGAGTCGTCAACTCTCCCGGCGGGCGACCAGTTCGGAGAGCGAACCACCTGCATTACAAGGTGCAAATTCAGTTTACTTATCCGAAAGTTGATGCCGCCCACATCCTTCCTGCTGACCACGATTAAATCCGACAGAATATTTGCACTCTGATGACAAATTAAATGCCGCAGGGGGGAGAACAACACAAACTAACTGCGCGCCGCGCTGCGAACGCTGCGGAAACACGAGCCGAAAATGGTAGAACGTTCGTTTAAAAGATTAAGTTAGAAAAAGAAACAAAAAGAAACAAAAAAAAGACAGAAGAAATTACCAAAATTAATACATCCGTAATGAGAGAAACGCCGCCGTAACGTCATATCTGAAGCTCATCGAGGTGAGGAGCTAACTTTTCCAAGTTCGAGACCCGTCGAGATAAGATTACCCGCGTCGAAGTTCCAAATAATCCAATAACGCTCCGGCAACAGTATCCCGATCACAATATCGTTACAGTCTACATCATTGAATTACCGCACAAGAAAGCGGACGAATATCTAATGGCGCGTGCACGTGCCGCACACGCTCGCGATATATAGCACGTTCGAAGAACGAAACAAAAGCGCTGTGTAAGTACGTCAGCGCTTTTGTAATAATTTTTCCGCGGCGGGACAAGCGCGAAAATGTGTGCGCGCTATTGGACTACGAATGGATCGGTCGCTCGGCGGTCGTTCGCGCGAATCTTCGCAAAATTGTAGCAATGTCCCCCACGTCTCGACTTCTCGGCGCTTTTATCGGATTAATGGCGTAATAGCGGAACTACGAATGGCGTAATCGCGGTTTTAAAGTCGGTCCGGTTGTTTATCGTCGTTCGCGAGAGCGTGCGAGTCGGGCTCTCTCTCACTCTCTCTCTCTCTCTCTCTCTCTAGCCGCGTATCGCCTCCGTGTGTTTGCCAATTTCAATGCAAATATAGCAGATCTTCTCGGTCTCTCGGCAAACGTATCACCCCGTTCTAATCTATTGGCCTTGCAGCGCGGTGTGTTTGCGCTCCCGGGACGATCGGAAGCTCTCTTGCGTTACCGCCCGCGCGACGACGAGGCTCATCCCGGATGCACTCCCGGTGCGGTTCGGCGCGAATACGGTTTCTCCGTAAATCTTTTCTCGGGCGAGGAGAGACTTTACGGCCGAGTGCGTAAACGAGAGAGAGAGAGAGAGAGAGAGAGAGAGAGAGAGAGAGAGCACGCGCGCGTTTTGCCGCCGCACTTACGGATGTTACGAGGATATTTATTGAGTTTGTACTCGCTTGGAGCCCTTCGGCGTCGAACCCCAGTCTCTCATCCTCGCGCGAGTGAATATCTCTTCCCGAAGTTCCGCGCGGAACTTCGTTTTATTTCCACCTCCGTGTGGTGATAATTCAACGGCGGTGAATTTGTAAATATTTCAAGCTCATCCGCTCTTTTCAAACGTTTATATCGAGTAAATAAAATTACGTTTTCAAAAGACGCTCCCTCGCGCATGTTTCTTTCACATAAGGCCGGTTATGAAAGTTGCAAAGTTCACAAGTAAAGTTTTCCTTTTCCCTTTTCATGCTAACACCAGATATAAATAAAAGACGGTGAAATTAGCGGAAATATTTTGCAGTAAAAGTGGAAATATATAGCTGTAAAAAGTTTATCAAGGACCAAAAGGGGAGGAAACTCTCACGAGCGGTTCTTCTTTCGCGCGAGGCGAATATGGAGCGCAGAAATTTCGTGATCGTCCGAACTAATGACACATAAAATACTCGGGGGGTGCGACCTGAAGAGAGCTCCTGAGAGAGACGAGCCAGCTAACGTGCGCGCGCTCGCAAAAGGGAAGGATGTGGGGGGGAGGGGGAGGGGGGTTAAAAGCGCGCAACTCTCCGAAAAGGACCGTACCGCGAACGATCGTCGACTGCACTCCGAGAGAGTATCAAACGGCTCGCGTCTTTCGCTCGTCGTATTCGATTAGCTCTCGTCGTAACGAGGCGTCCCGGACTCTATGAGCGAAAGCGAACGAGGGAGAGACCGTCCTTAATTCAGCGAAATTTTCCCAGCTTTATCACCGAGCCTGACTGCGAATTACGCTCGTTCGCGGGCAACTCGTTAAAAACTAACCTTCCAGTCCGTTGCCGAGCTGAATTGCCTGACCATCCTCGCGTCGCCAGGTGATGTTGGGCGGCGGGGAACCGGTCGCGGAGCAGCGCAGAGTCACGTTCCGTCCTTCCATCACCACCATGTCCGTGCTAGTATCATAGTCCACGATGTCGGGCGGCACTGCGGACAGAAAAGCCGACCGTTAGAACATGCTGCCGCATACAAGCGTGGTGGTAAGCTGAAAATTGCGAGATGCGAGAAACGGAAACGGTTTCTCGCCGCGCGCCACGGCGAGAAAAAATTGCGCGGGGATGGCAAAAGGTGGCTAAACAATTATTAAAACTTGCGTCACGCGCGCGCTTGCGCGGACTCCGCTCGAAAATTATTTTCGAGCCTTGATTAAACAACTGTCAAAAAATAATTTTAACGAACAACATTGCACTTTTACCCCAGTTTTTTCTCGCGGAGAAATTGCACATTTTTTATTTTTATTTTTATTTTTTTTGTAACAACGTTCTTTCTCGGTTATCGCGGAGTCAGTATAATTCAGCGGAGAAGCACGTTAGGAAAGAGATAGAAAGGCTACATTAAATCACGAAAAAACAGCGCGGAATTGGATCGCCGTTATATTTGTCTTTAATCCTCCTAATGGACGGTACCTTTGAACGTACAAGAATCCGTATCCACACGGATATCTGATAAAATCGCGCTTACATCCGGTCTATCTATACGCTGCTCAGAAATTAGGAACGATACATCGTTCCCCAAAGTGTGTACACATGTAGCAATAAATCCGATCCCATGTCGGACGTTCGCCGATTGCGGCCTCGACAGAACAAGAGAGCGAGAGAGATACAAAGAGAAAGAGAGAGAGAGAGAGAGAGAGAGAGAGAGAGAGAGAGAGAGAGAGAGAGAACAGAGCTTCTGCCGTGACACTTAACGTAGCAACAATAACGCTCGTGAGCGTTAACTTCCCTGCAGGCGGGCGTTGTGCGAGGTAGACAAGTATATCTGCTCGTCCATAAATCAACCCGCGCGGATTAGCTCTCTCTGCATTCGCAGAGAAAGGGCTGGGAAACTACGGCGCGTGTCTCTTCTCGCACGTACACGTGCGCGACGGGGACGACACGTGCGCGCATACGACGCATGCAGGCTGCACGTAATAAAGTAGAGAACGATAACGGCGGGGGTACGACGCATCCGCGTCATCTCCGGCGGAAGCGAACTCGCTGCGACGCAAGTTCTACCTAACAGAATGTGTGTAGCGCGGATTTCTCTCTCTCTCTCTCTCTCTTTCTCTTCCACGCTTGGACATTAAAGAGAGCGGACTCGAACGACGATTCCGGCGGTTCCGCACGACTTCCTGGAGAGACTCGAGAAATAACGCGCCCGAGTTTCGCGAAGTTTCGGAGAGTCCGCGAAAATCATCCGGTTATATACACGCCATTCCGTACCGGTGCGGTTCTGATTTGCTTCGCGTTCGTTTGCGCGCGCTCTCTCTCTCTCTCTCTCTTTCTGTCTCTCTGTTTCTCTCGCTACATCCATATTATCAAAAATTTCCGTGTGCAGCTCGGCGAAATGCGAGATTTAATTTCTCAAAATGTTGTTAAAAACGCGCGCTGAAAATCCGCGAGCGTAAATGACGACTCTGATTGCTGAGGCTCTCTCGCGTAAAAATGACGGCTTCGCAACTCTAGAAAAGAATCGTAACACGCGTGCGAAACACTGTGTATACGGCCATGTCTTTTTCACGGAAATCCATAATCTGAGCATGACTTTATTATCCCGCGGCCGAGTTTTTCCATTTAGCTACACCCATTAAAGTCAACCTCGATTCTCTCTTCCTATTTTATTTTTCTTTTCTCTTTCTCTCTCTCTCTATTTCTCTCTCTCTCTCTCTCTCTCTCTCTCTCTCTCTCTTTATTCTTCTCTTCTTTCTTTATCAAGACGTTGAACAAACGCGTCCCTCGCGAGTAATGTCTTAGGTTCGCTCACATGTGCGAGCTCGAAGGCTGCCGAAGGGAGGAGGGAGCAGGTCGAGGTTGACGGGGTCGATTTTATTCCGCCCCAAGGCCGGAACTCGATTTGCGGTTGAGTGCCCGTATGGGTGATGCTGAATTGGCGAGTCAAAGCCACCTAGAGTCTCCGCTGGCCACCGGGAAAAGACCCTCACTTCTCTTCGGCTGATTTTACCCTCCGCACAAACCGGTCTCGAAACGTTTGTTCGTTTCGTTTCCACGCATCTATTTGACGGTCGCCGGGATCAGAGTTGCTGCCAAACATCCAGTTTCGGATGCAACTGTGTGTTCCGCGCGCAGCATTGTTTTATCAGCCGATACTCGTTTTTCGAACACAATAGCGCGTCGTACGCACAATACGCGCACGCTGGCGCACACGTTACAACGTATTAAAAACAAAAAAATTATATAAAAAATTTTAAAAACAAAGAGAAAGTCAAATACAATGATGTTATGTTGATTTACTGAATTCGCAATGTTAATGTTGAGTCAAGCTACTTCGGTAGGTTTTTTGGAAAAGGAGTGTTTTTGACGCGAGCGAAAAATGTTTCATAAATATTTCTATCTTCCGTATTTGTGAAAACGCGAGAACAAATATCAATGTGTTTTTTTTATACATTAATGATGGAATTGATCGAGGAAAAACTCATCTGAATTTCAAGATCTGTACAATTCGATATCTCTCAAGTCGAAAACTTCGCGAGCGAATTGGCCGCACCGTCGCCCAGTTGCAATTCGCTTTTGCATTCCGTTTACCTACGTGCTGCTCTCGTATTTTGTAACCTCCACACGGACGTTCAATTGCAAAACAAAACTCAGCGCAATCGCTCACGCGGCCCCGCTACCGTCTACCGCCACATCAATCTAAACCCAAATCTTAACTCGCTTAACTATACATACGTATGTGCAGCACTGTGTTCCGATACTCGGGAATTTAATCACCTTCTATGTCGCTTTCGCATCGCGGCAAACCTATGCGTTAAAAAAAAATGTTTAAAAACTGTTTCATAAATAAAAAAACAAAAAAAAAAAACATCGCGCAAAAGAGAGATTTCGATGTGCAAATCCGAGTTAGCGACGATCGAGATATTGCACAAAGAAATTGTCTGCGCGTTTTTTTACGCCTGATCGAGATTAGATCAGATACAGGGTAATGGGCGGTTCAGTATCTGTTATTCCCTTCCCACGTTTGTTTTGCGATGCGTCAGCTTCTATCTCGCGCATTCGTGCCGCACTGCGTAGCGAGGGTCGACGCGATGGTATAATACCGTCCGGTGTCTGTCATCCTTGCATCAATCCGCGGACTTGGGTGCGCGTCGGCTTTATCAGTGTGACTCCCGGGGCTTACGCGTGTATCCCTCTCCTCTCCCATCCTTCAAGTATAAAACACACACATTTTTGATTTAAAATAAAATAAAATCTCGGACGAGATCTCTCGTTCTCGCGAGCGGACAATTATTTGACGTAAAGGGAATTGCGAGTAAAATACGTCATTTTCGCCGCGCGCATCTTGCGCAGGATTCGCAACTCGGCGGCGTGAAATAATTATCGTTCGTTGAAGGACGTTGCGGAGGCGCGCAGCGCGCTGACATCTGCGCGCAATTTCGCGGTGTAGCGCTGTAGGTACATCTTGTAACAATAACCGTATGCAAATAGGTCGCTCGTTATTATAGTGTTGCTGAATCCTCCCCCCTTTCCCTCCCTCCCTCCTCCTCCTCTTTCTCCCCCTGTTCGGAATTGATATACGTCCGCGATATGTTGCCGCGCGCCGCAGTTTATTCACATTGTTCCGCACGGTGTATCTGGTTATGATGCCGTTTCCACGGGTTGCGGAGAATTCTATGTATTAAAGCAAACCCCGGGTATCGCGTATCAACCTCAATTCGCCTCGCCCATCCCGTTTACCGGTAACAACGTCCGACGCGCGTTCGGAGTCCTAGAAACTCACCAACCACTCCTCAACGTGACTATGCACTTCGTTTCATCCAACGTTGTTGGCCGCAACGCCGAGGGTTACCGAGCGCGGATAACCGCGGCCAATTTTAGATAATACTCGGCTCTCTTTCTTCAAATATCTTCTCCCCATGTAACGCGATCGCGGAATTTATCCGTCGAATAAATTGTTTACATTTCGCGCGGATGAAAGAGAGAGAGAGAGAGAGAGAAAATTTGATAAAAGTGTGTGTGTGTGTGTGTCGCAATTAGAATTTCTTCTCAATAATCTTCTCTTTTTCGCTTTTCGTTTACCCGACGCTGTGCGAAGGGAACACCGGCGAATTTCACGCTAAATGACAGCAATCAGACGTTCCGTCGTATTCCGTGCTTTTTTGCGACATCCGAACATTCTTTTCCTTCTTCGCGGCAGCAGAGCTGGCGCAAAAATCCTCGAGCAAGGCGGACTTGTATCAGGTATCAATCCGACTCCATTTCGTTCGCGTCCCCAACCCTCCCACTCCCTCGTAACAACCTTCTCCCCGCTCAACTCTCCCTCGGAATTCTCTTGGACTCGCCGCTGACCAATGCACGCTCGTTTCGCGGAACGTCGTTTCTGCCGTGGTGCAACTGACGTTGAGTAGCGCGGGGTCGGGGTTAAAAAAGTGCAGTGCATCGGACGAGCGCCGCAAGCCGAGCGTGGCTTAATTTCGATGCGTAAATCGAACGGCCAGTGTGGGCGGAAACAGGTGGCGAGGGGCAGACGGGGGTGGAGGGAGTGAGAGGAGAGCGGACGGCGCGCTCGGAGAGAGGTGGGTTGCCTCACGTCGAAACACGACATGCCACGTAGCGAAGTTGGGAATTCGTTTCAGGCTCGGAAACGACGTTGTAACGAGTGCCGCCTGCAGGGCTATCGAGGCGGGTCTTAGTAAATCAGCTGGGGAATAGACCAACGGGGGAGAAAAGTTTGGCGGATTTATTTCTAGATACGAGTCCGACTCGAGAGAGAGAGAGAGAAAGAGAGAGAGAGAGAGAGAGAAGTCCCGGAAGTATACGCGGGAATATCCAGACGGGAGTATTCTGCGATTCCGCGTCACGTCATAAACGCGCGAGAGCCGCGTCGATAACGTTCTGCTCGCCGTCAAAATAAAGCCAATTTCGACTTGATTTTTGCGGTGTATTGTATACGAGCGCGCACACGGAAAAACGAAACGTAAAGTAAATTAAAACTGAAAATTTTTTACATTACGATAGAATAACTTTTTTTTTTCTTTTTACATTGCGCCAAACTTTCTCTAGTTGTCTAATTTTAGAAGCAATTTTCGCTTCTATTTTCTCCGCGACGTTAATCGCGGATTTGCGAATGTGCGAGCGACGTTTCTCGCGCGAAGAGCGCGATGCATTAGTGAACGCACAAAAGGGACGGCGGTGTATACATTTTTATCGGATCGCAGTTACAGCGCGCGCGCGCGCGCGAGGGGATGCGCATAGATTCACAGTGAAAGAAGGTAGTAAGTTCTTAACGGAACTAAGCCGCGGGAGAGAACCGAGCGAGAGAAGTATCGGCGATGCACTTTATCACAGATAAAATATGCAGCTTACAACTTTGCCGCCGCCAACGAATCGAAGCGCCCGCAGGGAGATATGTAGCGCGATTGCCAGAAGAGATTGGTTCGCGCAGGATTCGCTAACAGTAACCCAATATTGGGCCTCGGCAAACAGCTAACTTGCTTCCTCCCCACAAATTCGAATAACGTATTTAAACAAAAGTGGATATCATCTGACGAGTTATGATGCGAGATTATGATCGCCGCAATGTGACGCGATATTTCTCGACGATCGCCACGAAGCTCAAAGTAATCATAGACAAAAATGTTCTTTGTGCTGCATTCCATCCTGAACAACATTACGTAACACAACAATAAATAAATATATTTTTCCTGGCTGAGGAGTTTTTTTCGCAATATTTTAAAATTAGTTAAGGGGGTATACGGGGTCCTTCATATATATGTGATGCAAATTCAGCATCCTATATAGAGGAAAAAAATTATTTCGAAGTATATATGTGTATACATATATATTTAAGCACATTTACGCACAACATCCTGCGAACGGCTCTTCATGTCCTTATATTCATTATTAGTTTAAAAAGACTTATAGAGCCTGAGAGTAATCTCTATCTATCACTAATAAATAAATAAATAAATATATATATATATATATATATTAGCAATTTTAATTTGACTTTCAGAACTAATCGATTTCATCAAAATCACTGATTCCCAAATTGTTTGCCGCGGATTCGTACGAAGAATATAAATTCGCGCTAGGCTAGGCCACGTGGTTCCGTTAAAAGTTTCCCTTCCTCTCGTCCCGTCCAATGAATGTCCAGCATAGTTTATGAAGCGCGCACGTTCGCGGACTGTCCAATCAGGACGCATACATGCCGGCTGTTCGAAAAATATTGAAACCACTGTGCGCGCACGTCCGCGCCACGAGGCGGAAGGATAACCCCTCTCTCCGACCAGTTTTCACACGCGCCGAACTAATTGGATTTGTGTAACAAAACCGAAACCTAAGTTTATTTTTGCCGCACAAAAGCGTCCGAGCCTGTTTCGTGCAAATGGACGATTAAAATGTAGCCAACGCGCGCGGCGGGCTCGCGCGCGGTACGCGCTCATGCATCAATCGTGACCTCTCTCGGCGAGGAGCGCGCATGACGCTCAGAGCGAATGTGATTAACACGACGTATCCGCGCGGTAACAAAGACGGGTTTTACCGGATGCGGGGATTTTGTCTACTCCCGGTTTTGTGCACGGGTCCGAAGATATCCGCGCGCGCGCACGAGCCCGGTGTGTGAAAACCGGCGCGATCAAAATAAACGCGGGCTATTGTACTAAAATGTCACGCGGAGACACGCACACGCCTTTATTGTAATAAGTATTAACGGCGGCTTTTGCGAATAACAGTAGGGAAGATGGGGAAGGTAGTAGGTCGCGAATAAGTAACCGGGCGCATTAATCACGTTGCAATTGTAATTGTTAAACTGAATAGCAATTGATTCGTTCATATGTACGTACCGAAGACGAAAACAACCAGGCGGTCGGCTTCTTTGTACGCGAAAGCCATTCATGACTGAAAGCGCGCGCACACACACACACACGCACACATGCGCGCACTAAGGCGTGGCGCGGCAACTTATATAGATTAAATATAATTAGCACGCGCGTTCATTCAGCGATTATGCGTGCAGCTGCCCACAACGCCGTGCCTGCGTTTTATTACGCGATGATACGAAAATTGATGACGCGGAGCTTCTTCGCTTCATCTCCGATTAAAAATAAAAAATAAAAAAAAAATAAAACGACGATAATTGCCGGGCGCTTCTCCTTTGTTTGCAGAGACGTTCAGAAATTTCAATATTTTATCTCTTAAGATTTTGCTTCATTCTTCTCCAGGGAAAGAAGATAATGACGTAAATTTGCTACGTACGCGGAATAAACGAGATTGTTCGTGTATTATCACGCAGTCGAGCAAAAGTGTCTTCTCTCTCTCTCTCTCTCTCTCTCTCGAGTCCTAACAAGTTCGCGATTCGCTAATCCGATATCGGCGTCAAGTTTCTGCGCGCCGCTCGGTAATCGCCGCAGGAACAACTGCTATTCTTGGTCGCAATAAAGCACGGACGACGTCAATAGAAATCTAACGCGATAATCGAGCATTCATTGTGCGCTCATGCAGGTAAGTGCTGCGCGCAGTATCGCTCGGTTGAATCGCACATTCGTGATACACCCGACAAAGAGTGTTATGGCTGACGTAGCTTCGATTGTAATTTCGCGAGCCAGCGACGCGTGGAGTATATAACTGACAACACGGCTAAAGGTATCCGCGTACGAGTGATTGAGCCGCGGAATTTTTGATGCCGGATTAGCGGATTGAACGCGATGGAGGTTTTGGATCGCATCCGATCGCAGACAATGTACAATCGGCATCGGCAGAATCGGGACGGGATCGATCGAAAAATACAAAACGCGGAAACTCGCTCGTTCGGGTGACAATTACGCGCGAGAAGAACGCGATGCGCGCTAGTAATATATTTACAAGCAATATACGACGCGACGGTCGTTCGAAATATTCGCAACTTTCGGCGACAATTTTGACGTCGATTTAAAATGCGTTACGAAATATCGTGAGTCTTTAATTTTCTTCCGCAACGCACGTTCGAAAGCCGACGACGCGATAAAACCGCCGACACCCATGATGATAATTCGCGATACAGTCGGTTTTTACACGTCAACCGACGATAAACCGCTCTCTTTCTTTCTCGTGAGAGAGAGAGAGAGAGAGAAGCAGCGTATAAAAACACACGCTTAAAGCGCGGTAATTTTGATTGAAACTCCATTATGTTTCCTCGTTAAAAGCATTTTGCTCGTTACGCAACGTGTGTTTGTGTAAAAAAAAAAAAAAAAAAAAAAAAAAATAACTGATACGAACTTTTATATAAATTACCGCAACTTATTTTAATCAAAGCCGCGCGCGCACATAATTGCCGGTATCATTCGCAAGTGCGTAACAACCGGGGAGATCGCGTGCGTATACCTATACAGAAATTTCCAGTTTTTACGACTTGAGGTAATAATCATCGCGCCGGTCTCATTTTACTGCGGCGTTTCGAGCACTTCATAAATCGCGAAAAATGCGTGATCAATATTCAAGCAGGTTGTACAATTAGTAAGAAGCGAGGAAATCCGCTAGACGGATTATCGATCACAAGTCAGAGGCGCTTCGCATTTTTTCGATATACTAACGCGCTATCCGCAACACACACACACACACACACACACACACACGGACTTAGCATCAGCTGATCGCGAGTTAATGCGTAGCTATTCTCACTCGTTAGCACGTGCGGACATGCAACGCGATTCGCGTGCCGCTTGGGCGCCTCGCAGTCTGAGCCTGATCGAGGCTTGTTCTACTGGCAAGTGGGAAACGTAGCTATGCGGCGCGCCAGCCGCGCTTTCTCCCTTTGTAGACGGTAACAATAGTAATGGTAGACGGTTCTCGTTCGCACACGACGTCGAGAATAATTGGGTCGAATGGAAATAAGAATTTATGTGTAGCGGTGAAATTTAATTAAAAGAAAACGAGACGAAGAAAACAGAATTCAATCGAGGCACTAACAAGCTGAGATAAAATGTAATGCCAAGAAGAATGTTGTGATGTGAGAAAGAAACGAAGAAATACAAAGAGATGATTTTTCAAATGTCAACGAGATGAGAAACCTCTTTCCTTTCTGAACATTCAATCGTCGATTACGGAGCAGAAAGAACGGGACGATGTACGACAGCGCGACACGATTTATAAAAGTGGAAGAAATCAATTTTCAAACACTTCCCTTCGCTTATTTTACGACTTTTATTGATGCATTTGCAAAACAAACGTGTACCGCCGTTGAAAGAGTAACCTCACGCGACGACAGGTTGTCAGTTAATTAGCACGTGCAAGCTCGCCGCGGCTTTCTGAATAATTCATGACACGTTGCGTTTCATTCGTAGGGCACTGAGTTAATCTCCGACGATCACACAGACACGCGCACATACACACACACACACGCACACACACACACACGCGCGCGCGCACAACGCACACAATCACATTCACGCGTTTTATTCTTGTCAATAAATTGTGTTGCCATATTTAATATTTCATGCATAATACATGTACACGTTAGCTCATCGATTATCAAACTGTGCATGAAATATTTTTTGATGTACAGAGAAAGAGAGAGAGAGAGAGAGAGAGAGAGAAAGAAATAAAGAGAGAGAGAGAGAGAGATAGTCGCTTTATTTATAAGGCGCTCCGAGAAAATCCTCTCAAGCGCAAAGTTAACAAACAAAATGAAGATAATACAGAAATAAATAAAAATATAAAATCTGTAGCAAAACAAAAAATAAAAATAAGAAAAACAAAAAATGAAAATAAAAATAAAAATTAAGTAATAAGAAACAAAGAAAGAGAATTGTTTAACTTTAAGAATTTGTACTTGTAGAGAGAAAGAGAGAGAGAGAGAGAAAGAGAGAGAGAGAGAGAGAGAGAATATTCAGTCATTAATTTACGCTCCCGTTTAATAAATGAAAAACCTTTGCGAAACTCGTGCGTTCTTCATCTTATTGGCTGTGTGAAATATCTAAGTTAACGATCGCGGTTCGTAATCGGCACGTTTAACAGCGCGCGCTAGATCAATAAATAATTGCGACTCAACCTGCAGCGCGTAATTTACGCGCAATACGATTGGCGTATCGTTAAATGTATGGACACTAATGAGCCCGCACTTATTAGCGCTTCAACAACGGGATTAGGAACGTTATCGAATCGATTGGTATTAGCTCTGTCACCACCGCATGCTTTGTGATTACGTTTATATCGAAGTACGTGATCGTGCGCGATAAAACACATTTCGTAACTAATACAACGATCATCGAGAGCGTGTACGATTATGGCCGGATAAATTATTAAATCGTTCGCGGCGTTATTGCGGATCTGATTCGGTCCTGCAATAATTGATAAGCCTCACCCATATAGAGTGATATCAATTCGAACGGGGATTCACACGTCAAAGCTTTTATCTCTCTCTCTTTCTCTCTTTTTCTCTCTCTTTCTCTTTCTCTCTCTCTCATGATACATCGAACCGTATCAATTCTCCGGAATACGTATAATCGCGCAAAAACGATTTGAAATTTGAAACACAAGACGCGTCGGGTCGTCATCTTTTTTGACAGATGTGAATTTTTAAGGTTGCGAATAGTAACAGTTTTTTTTCTCGCCGAAATTATTTCTCGACGAAAATTAATAATTTCTGATAAAACACAGAAAAGAAAACAACAACAAAAAATCGCAAAAAATTGTAATTACATTTAAACACGTAAATGTCAAGAAATATATACCCCTCCGAAACAAAGGTATCGGTTTGCGCGCGATATCTTTTGTCGGATATCGCTCGCGCCAGGTATTCACACCAGGTATCCCACGTAGAGGAGGAAATAAAAATAGATGTATCAATTCTTCATAGCCCTGACATTTATAGTTTTCAACGCTTTCCGCGAGATTTATCGGGGTAAAGAAATTTGCGCGGGGATAATTTTCTGCTGGCCGGCGCGCTGATGCATTTTTGCGCGGAAATTCTTTCAAATGGAAATAACGTAGTGTGCGGCTGTATTATATTCGGTCTACGTGAATTGCTCTTTTTTTTTTTTTTTTTTTTTCGCTTAAAGTTTGGTTGTCGCTCGACGAGGTTACTTGTAACATTAATCGAATTACAACAAAATTTGTCAAAATACAGCGTACTTTTTTCGTCACGTTAACACATTTTGCTTAGTTTTTCGACGGCATATAAATTTAGTGCACGTCGAGTCGCACGTGAGATTTCTGTTTTTTTTTTAATTTTTTTTTTTTTCAAACATACTCCGAGTCAGATTATCGAAAAGTAATTTAAATGTCTGGATAAATGCGCGCACCGGTATAAGCAGAAAAACGAGATCGAAAATCCAATTCGTACACGTCCCCCGCAGTGATTCGATCACATCACAGGATCTGTTATCTCTACTGCGGGAAGAGTCGCAAAATTATTTAACGTCCGATACGGGAAACAGTGACAGAGATGCTTCTTTTTGCGGAATCGAATGTTTCATCGTGTCGTAAAACTTTTATTCTGCGCTGCACCGTGGAAGTCTCAGATCGACGAGACGTCGACAGAAAATTAGACCGAAAAAAAAAAAAACAAAAAACCAAAATATTCCATCTGCAAACGAAGGGTCCTCTCGAAACATTATGCGCAACAACATTCGAGAGACACACGCCGAAACGTTATGCCGTTGCTGATTCGCGATGAAAACCGCGAGTGACGAGAGACGAGCGAAACGTTCCATTATGTATTTGCCGGTACCACTTCTCAGCGGCGTTGCAAGGATAACGAGGGAGAAAGCGCGGCCTCTCTCTTTCTCAACCACCGGTTGGTCGTCTATCTATCTCCCGTGACGAGATACGGACAATTTTAACTTGGGCGAGAGATACTCGTCGTCACGGTCCGTTGCCATCTTGTTATCTGCCAGAGGCCACGCGAAAAAGGTAACGGGCGAGCGGGCTGCGGCGGGAGACGCGGTGGATAAAGAATGAAGATAAAAGTGTCCCGGGTATATCGTTGCACGACGAGACGGAAATGCCGGAAAGTTCGGCCGGTAAAAAGAGAGGAGAAAGAAAGAGAGAGAGAGAGAGAGAGAGCGAGCCAGGTTCTGTGGAACAATAGATCACTTTGCCGGGACACACGATCCACAGGACAATCCAGGACCCTAATCGAAATCAGTCGGCGCGGCCGCGAGACGGGCGAGAGAGAGAAGCGGCGCGCGCGCGCCCATGCGGCGGGGATTTATTTACTTGGTACATAAAACGAAAGCTCAAATGGCGCCGCCAGGTATCGCCGTATCAAATTGCCTACGGGCGCGAAAAAAAGAATATTTGACCGACTTTCTCTTCCTTTTCGCTATTTTCGTCTTGCTCGGGCGTCTTTTGGGATTCCCAAACTGCTGCTGTTTCGAGAGATAATGGTACGAAATTTACAAACGTTGCGCGGAATTATGTTTCACGGAAGCTGACACGGAAACGCTTTAGACAATACTGTGTAACACGTCCTGTATTTTCAGTAGTCTCTTAATTAAAGTGCAGCGCGTGCGTCAACGTGAAAAAATATGAAATTATCAAATTGGTATCGTAAAGAGAGACGTTACTGAACAATTTGCCGCGTGTTTTGCAGATGTATTAAAATTCAAAAGTTACACACAGACGCGTTTTTTGACTTTTACATTTTGAAGTCTTCTCCTCACAGTGTTCTTCGTCTAATAACACTCACACCTGTTGAGACGACGTTTGTAAATTGTCAAGTGGTTAAAACGATATGATCGTGTCAACGGAGTCGTCTAAACTGATATTAATGTTCGACGATGTAGTAAGTTGTTCCGAGATTGATCACACGTCAAACATTAATATCAGTACAGACGACTTCGTTGACACGAGCATATCGTTTTAACCACTTGACAATTTGCAAACGTCGTCTCAACAGATGTGAGTGATATTAGATGAAGAGCACTGAAGAAGATTTAAAATATAAACGTCGAAACGTCTGTGTAACTTTTACAATTTTAATACATCTGCAAAACACGTGGCAAATTGTTCAATAACGTCTCTCTTTGTGATATTAATTTGATTATCCATTTCTGAACCTGAGGTCACTCCTCGACAAACAACCATTGTAAAAGAAATTATCTTTATTCGAAGCTACGGGAGATAAAAAGAGAGAAGAAGAAAAAAAAGAGAGAGAAGATTTACTCGACGCGCAAAGAATATGTATGATACTCAATGACTGTTTTCAGAGTTATAGAGTATATATATATATATATATTTATATATATATATATATATATATTTATAGTACATGAGAAAGAAAATAAAATCTCTCTTTTTTTTCTTTCTCTCTCTCTCTCTCTCTCTCTCTCTCTCTCTCTCTTTCTCTCTCTCTCTTCCCGGTTTTATTTCTCTTCTTATCTGTTTTGCTTAACTATCGCCCTACTCAAGTTCATCGCGCGCCGAGAGCAGCAGGCGCGCCCGGAGAGAGAAGTGAAGCAGCTTCTACATTACTTCTGCAGTTAATACACACAGACGCTCTCTCTTGCATTCGCATGCAAGCCATCTCTCCCCCGCAGCTGGCTCTGAATTATGTATATGCGCTTCATGTAAATACACAAGCGGAATATAGTTCAAATTGATAGCACTTAAGCAGACCGTTAAATTTAACATGACTTTGTATTCATTTGTATTTTATTGTATCACAATGCGCTTCTTAATGCGCGCATCCCGCGCATCATAAGTGTGTGTATAAGTGTGTATGTGTGTGTGTGTTCGTTTTCGCAATTTCGTGGTCACATTATCCCGCGAGAAAGCTTGGGCTTGCATAATACACAATAAAACATCTATGCCACGCTCGAAACGTTCGCGAGAGTCTCCTTTGAGATTTGTTGAGAGCGCGAGTTGCATTTCACGAGAGAAGCGATGTGTTATCGTTGAAACTGTCGAACAATGTAAAAAATGATATAGTAGTCGCGCGAATTAAATATTGTCTCGGAAAAAAAAAACAACAAAAAACACGCGAACTTTTCTCTCTTGAAAGAAGCCATATATAGATTATATATATATATATATATATGTATATAGATAGCCGACAGAAATTACACTTCACACGTGTAAAGTGCATCGCAAACGTTGCAGCTGTGAAAATTTTTGTCGCGCTAAATATCAGATCGCTGTTGTAATATAGATTGTACGGTGAGGCAAGCTGAGACGCGAGATGCGCGGAACAGCGCATATTTACCGAACATTATGCGAGAGAAATTACCCTTTTTTTTCTCCATCGAGCGAAAGAAGAGGACAATCTAATTCGGTCGTGTGGTTTATGCACTTGGGATGCTAATGGAAAGCGCGTCAGAGCAGAGAGAAGATACCGGCGCACTGAATCCGAAATACATCACTTTGCATATATAGCCACGTGTTTTTTGAAAAACACACTGTCTCGCGCCGAAATTGATATTGATAACAACAACGTTTCAATATTTTCATTAGCGTCATTTTTTTCTTATCTAATTTTCCGCGATAAACTTGCGCGGTAATTTGTGTGTCCACAAAATACTCACCACCGTCTTACAAAAATACACATTCGCGTGCGGGTCTCGAGAGAATTTGCAGAAATAATTTCTGTTTAGAAACGTAACGCAAGAGAGGAGCGCGCAAAGATATAAAATAAAAATCTCTTTCTCTCTCTTTCTCTCTCTCTCTCTCTCTCTCTCTCTCTCTCTCTCTCTCATCTCCCTCCGAGATATTATCCGACCAAATACACCGTGATTTTCTCTGATGGCTCGGATACTCGACGAGCGCACAATATGGAATGCAAACGAAACGATATATTGCATTCCGCGTTCTGTTCGGATTTTTGTTGCAACATCGCAACTTTATTGCGAGCGGTATTTGAAGATAATATGACGAAAATAATCGCCCGATAACGCCGAATCGCGTATATATATATGTATAGAAGAACCGCATTTTTTAATATCGCAAAATGTAAACTCAATCCGAAACGGTCGTCGCGCTCGTCAATTTGCATATAAGCCAGTCTCTATCGGATTCTCGCGGCCGACAGATTGCGGTGCGATACTATAACGAGAGAGAAAGATAAAGAGAGAGAGAAAGAGAGAGGGAGGGAGAAAACGGTGGATTGGCCGTTTTAATGGCGCAAGTAACGCGTCCCACCGCGTCGTTAATTCGCCGTAAAACTCTGTGCTCGAGACCTCCTCGCGCAATGAGAAGGAAGGGGGTGAAAGAGAGCCGCGACACCGCCACCCCCCCGCTGCGCGCCGCGAAGTAACGATCTTGTTTCTTCGCTTATTTTCGAGCGCGGACAAAAGTCGAGAGCACAGTGCGCGATTCCACGCCTCGAGCACCCATTGAATTGCTCTCGACGCGAGTCACGATTGGGCGAATCACGTCAGGATTTGTATTTATTTCCCGTCCCGATTGTTATGACAGATTCCGCGACAATTTATATTTCACCTACAGATTTGCGCATTTAACAAACGCTCGTGTGTTTCGAACAAAAATCGTCGATTTTAATGAGAAAAAGAAACACAAGTAACGAGAACTCGCGTGACATTTGAATAAAAAAAAAAAAAAAAAGATTTAAGCTCCCAAGAGCGTATCTGGCAAAGTTATGTATAAATTAATAGCGCATATATATATATATATATATATATACACGTGTATATATTAGAGATCGTATTCGCCTCTTCACATTCTTCAGCATCTCTGAGCGGCGAGTAAATTATCTCGCGCGTGCTTTAATAAGCGCGTAATATCGCGTCATAAATCCGTCGAGACCGCTCGAAATTTCTTCGCGAAGTGAAGGGCAGATGTTTATCTTTCAGAAAGTGGCCTCAAAGACAGAGAAGAGTAACCATTCCGTTCTTCTCGTTTATTTAGCTTTCCTATCTAATTTCGCTTCGCGTCTTTCTCTCTTCTTCCTCCGTCCTTTTTTTTTTCGTTTTTACTTCGCCCACGCGCGCAAGTTTTAAGACGAGTATAACACTCATTTCCTCTCGCGTCGAAAAAATATATTTCCCCGTATAAATTATGTTTTATTAGAAAACGCGACGAAAATCATCGTGCATTACGTTGCGCGCGGTTACATCCAGAGATATATTGATAAAGTTGAAATTGGTTTCCGTCTCCCGTGCGGAGTGCACAAAATGAAAATATGTATATCGCGCCCGTGTACGTTTTGCGTTATCGCGTGCGTGCGGTGAGATATCGATGTAATTAACGAAACATTTGACGTCGACGAGAGGCGCAAAACCCCGATTACTACAGTCGATCGATGATACGCCGCCGATTGCGTATTTGTAATATTAAATATTACAGGCGTCTCGTCATACATAAGCGTGAGTTTATATATATGTTTATACATATTTCAAATACACACACACGCGCGCGCGCGCGGTACATATATATTTACCGATAGGAGACGCACGTGTGTGTGAAATCAACTCGTCGCCACCGCCGCCAACGCCACGTTCCGCTTTGTGCCTCGCCCCCGCGCGGATAAAGATACCGGATAAAGGAATAGGGGAGGAAAGCGGAAATGGACTTGCAAAGCGTGCTGCGAAAAGTTGCAAACTTGCGCGGCAAAGTAGGCTACTCCGGCAGGAGTCGAATTTAGAAGCATATCCTTTCACGTTTTGCACGACGTGAAAGACTTAAAAAAGCACGCACGAGCGCATCGAGAATTGCGATTCGTATCCGGCCGGTCGAAAAACTAGCATCGTGTGTACATCCCGCGCGCGTGCATGGTAAACTACCACGGTTGAACTACACACGCGGTTGAATTTCTTCCAGGATATAGAAAGAGAGAAAAAAAAGAGAGGAAGAGAGAGAGAGAGAGAGAGAACGAGTTCAACTTTTTCTCTTTTTATAGATGCATGATCTTTCTATGCCTCCGATATAAAGTACCCGGGCGTAGTAATTTAATATGCGCCGCGTTACTGATCGACCAATCCGCACGTTCGTAAACGTACAGAGAGAGAAACGAACATGAACCCAACATGGAGTGAATATTATCTCTTCCCCCTCTTCGTCAACTCTGAATTACGGAAAATGTAATAAGAACCGAATTCGCAAAAATTCACACGTAATACAATTATTTCTATTCGTCTGAAACCCGAGAATTTTATTGGAAATGTAAAACCCAAAGCATTAAACAAAAGCGAAATTAATCCGGTCGGTATCGGGCGAAAATTACGGACAGCGGCAAGTGCCGACGAGAGATACGACGACACCTTACGTTCCATTAATTTATCGTGGCGGACACGTGAATTAGTTCGATAGAGATAGTTAGTCGCCTCAATTAAATCAAAACTGGCACACCAGTCGGAACTGGTTTCTCACGGTCTGTCAAGATCCCTCAGGATATCATGCATTATGTTCACATACCTATCGGCGGTCACCATCAAACGCGACGTAGACGTGTGTCCTGACAATGACGGTGGCCGATAGGCCATGTGACATCTTGTCATTCCGCTCGAACGAGCGAATAAAGCTTATTCCGGAGCGTGAGCAGACGAAACGTCGCGCCTTAATTGGACGATATCAGAATAGGGAATCAGCTAGTCGTGTAAAAGAAACACGCCGCGAATTCTTGCTTATGTGCGGACCGGGATTCACGCCCCGGGACCCGTCTCGGGGAACGAAACACGTTCGGTGATTTACGAGCGATGTCGTCAGTTGCTCGTGACGCGCGTTACATTTCGAACAAAGCGATCGATCGCCAGTCCCGACGGTGTTCACAGATTTCTTAGTTACTCGCTTGCTTTCTCTCTCTTCCTCACACATACACACACACACACACACTCATTGTTTGGCAACAAGGAAATCCTAAGCGCGAAAGCAACGTAACAACATGATATGCGACTTCCGATAAATGTTTCGCGAAAGTTTTCCCACGGCGAAATATCTAACGAACGATCCCCCGGTCTTATATATCGACGAGCTAATTATCCGAAACTTACGAACTGCATTAAGGAAAAGACTTAGTCTCGATATTATTCCGTGAATTACACGGGAATTCGAAATTTCATTAAAACAACGGGAGCGCATCGTCTCTTTATCGGATCTTATAATAGGATGCCGTTAACAGAGATCAACGTGTACTCTCTCTCTCTCTCTCTCGACGAATAAGAACCTCTCGATCTATTTTCTTCTCTTAACTTTCAATACTTCTCGCCGATCCTTGCCGCCGTTTATTCATCCAATTAGAATTGTCTTTTAAATCTTCTGTAATTAGCTGTGAATATCAAAGAATTCTTGGTAATTTGAAAAGATATGAATTTTTATACACGCGATAAAGAGTATCGATCGACGTATTCTTACGTCCATTCATATTACGTCCATCAATATATTTTTCAAATCTTCGACTTAATTGTAATCAATGGCAATTAAATCTGTTTACTCTCGCGTATATTATGTGTGTATATGCGTCTATATAGTCTATGCATATACATATACACACACATATATATATATATATATATATATATATATATATAGATGTATAATATACTATTATAGATCGCTCTCTCGTGTAATGCAGAATACGACGGGAGAACCAGCACAAGTTTCATTGAAGCCCGCGAGATCGTAGCGACGCGTGTTATCGCGATAATTGCGGCTCGTCGACAAAGATCAGGCATCGGCACTAAAATGGGCATATAAAACCACGCGAAAGGTCTTTCGCGTCCGCTTAATTTGCAAGGCATTAACCTTATTATTATGGCGGTAATACGGCCGCGAGAGAGTTCGCCGGGAACAACGTGTGCGCGGGGGTTGCACGCGAGCAATCTTTACAGCCCTTCTCGGAAATGAAAAGTCGTGTGCCCCCTCGCGCGAGCGCACGACACACTCGTACCTCATTTTTTTTCTCCTCCTTCATGAAACCCCCGTGCTTCTCTCTCTCCTTTCCGCCAACCTTCCCTCTCCCCCCACTCCTGCCACTCGACACGCTCTCCCTTTTTTCTGAGTTCCTTTCTCTCTCTCTCTCTCTCTCTCTCTCTCTCTCTCTCTCTCTCTCTCTCTTTCTCTCTCTCTTTCTCTCGAGCTCGAGCTCGAGCTCGAACTCAGCTCCCAACTACTGCATGTTAAGCGCAATTTTTACGGCAATGGATGGCAGAAATTGCTTCATTCGTAACCATCAACACGATGCGGTTTTTCACGAGACGCCTTTTGTCGTTTTTCCGTTCGTTGAATTGACTGCCGCCGTCAAGAATGTTTTATGCCCGTCAAGTTTGGAATGAGAATTTTTACATATCGTCTTTAAACGCATCATTTTTATTGTTGCCGGTTATACGAACGATATCGATATGCCGGGGCTTCGAGGAGACGGAGACTACATGTCTTACTGCCGCCATCATCAATATCTATGGAACAACGATAACGTCTCCGAGACGACATGACGTGGAATTCGATAACTCGAAAGATCCTTCCTCCCACGTCTACGACATTACCAGGGACTGGGAGATTAGATTTACTCGTGGGTTTCCGGATGAGCCTGGCATCCACAATACTACCGCGTCGCGCGTTTGGCGCATATTTGCGTGCACGCGCGCAATACACCTGTGCACGTTCACGTTACTATGCGTTCGCACACAGAAATGTGAGCATTAACGTGGTGCTTTGCCAGAATCCAATAATTGGGATACGAAAACATTTTCTGATGAGTCGTATTATCGGCGCACATGAAAGCCGGGAGTTCAATTACGCGCCATTCACCAGTTCATATTTGGCGAATCAGTTATTGAGTAATGTGATTTTACGATTCGCGAGAGTTGCAGCATTGTAAAATTTTACGAAACGATGGGGATTACAAAATATGAAATCTCTGTCTGTAGTATTGTACTTTCGTTGTTTTCGAAAACAAAAAAAAAACACTTGCGTTTTAATTACATTTAATTATACAAATATTTTATGCGACATCAAAATATATAAAATACAGAATTTTATTACTTCGCGCGTTCTTCAAGTTTTTCAAACGTTCCGAGAAAAAAATGCATTTTTCACAGTTATGAAAAACATAAATATTCTTTGCTCGCTATTATACTTGTAAAATAGAATTTTTCGAATCAACTAAGAAACGAAAAGCAGCAAAGCGACGTTCGTAAACAAACACTCGTTTTTTGGGGGGGAGGGAGGGGGGGAAAGAGAAATTAAAAAATATTTGCCACTCGGAAATTAAAGTTTCTAATTACGTGAGTTCAAAAATCTGTTTTCTCTTCGGTGTACCTTTGATTTACCACACACTCTCTTGCACGAGAGAAGATTTCTCAAGTGTATTTGTGAGGTTTTCTCTTAAAGCTGACCTGAATGTAACTAACAAATATCAAAGTTCCACATACATTTCGACATATCAGAATTGCTATAATAATAGCGGCGCATGGAAATTCCATAAATACATCCGTACGTGTCAATCTATATATATATATCCTTTTTTTTAAACATATATAAATAAATATATATATATATAAATATATATACTATATATATAAATTGAAATATATACGTACATATACTGCTGATCTCTGCAGCGCTAAATTTGCTTTTTCTTGCATGTTATAAATTTATCACATATGCATGTTATAAATTTATCACATATATAATTGTGTTACCCTACATGTGTCAAGAAGACACATATTTGAACGGGGGTACTTTTAATATCAGCGAAAACGGCAGAAATAGCAAATTTTTATATTTAATATCGCTTCGATGTTAAATAAGAATTAAAAAGCGCAGCTGCACATTGAATGAAATCAGTACATTTTCCGGAAACTATTCGTTTCCTGTGTCGCGTGGGCGCGCGCGCGCGCGCGCGAGCGGAACGCCGGCGCTATTTACAACCCAGAAGTGCTCCGACCGTGCGAGCGAGTTCCCGAAGGAGAATCGGTTTTTCCTCTCCGATCTACCCCCTCGCCAACCTCGTCGACGGCCTACCTTTGCTACGGGAGAAGATTTCTTAAGCGACGACCGCGACGACGTAGCACTCCCACGAGTTGCGCGCGAGAGCGCCGTTAAAATAGAAAGCGCGCGGCAGCGACGACGATACGTTTTGCCGGAGGACCTACCGTTGCTGTGCCGAGAAAACGCGGGCGAGGGGTGATGCAAAATGATCTCACGAGGGAGACGAAGTTCCGTAAGTAGCCGGTCGGTTATACGACGTTACCCGAACGACGGGTTTGAACCTGGGAAAGAGGGTCAGGTCAGGTCGGGATGCGAGAACTGCGCCGCGCCGAGTCCGGAGCGGACTCCCGGCAGAACGCGGGATTAGATTGCTACAGATGGGATGCGAGAGAGCCCGGTCGTATCTCGAGAACGCCAATTTGATTTCGGTACGAACGGCGGAATACCAAGCCGGAAGACCGTAAAGTATACAACAAACGCAACGGGCGCAACGAACCCTACATCGCGACCGACGGGCGTGTGTAGCCTCAGTCTGGTCCTGAAGTGGTTCCTTCTTATCCTCTCGCGCGTACACTCTTGAACGAGAGAACATACAAAAACGTGTGTGTGTGTGTGTGTGTGTGCGTGTCTGTGTGCACGCGCGCGCGCGACTCTTTTTCAACCACGCGCACAAACACAACAAAAAATAATAAGATAGTATACGCGAAAAGCTGGATAATAATAATTTGCATGATTGTTATTTTGTATATTTCGCCGCTTCAATTATTTATCAAATTGATTCAGCTCGCATTATTGAAACGCGGCATTTAATTATCGTGCGCGTGTATATATATAAATGTAAGTAGATTTCGCTGCAATTATTTTATAAAATCGTCCCGCTTCAATCATTTATTATAAACCGATTTGCCGGGCATTATTACGGTAGCATTTAATTATCGTGTACAAAACAGACGCAAATAGACTTTACGAGTATCGCGCCAAGTGCGCTACGGAAAATATGACGCGCGCGCGCGCGCGCACACGCACACACACACGCGCACAAAAGTCTCCGCAAACCCGTACGAAAGTCTCCGAGGGGAGATCTTGTTTTTCCTTTGAAGCATACGGAATAGATCCGTGAAATAACGAGTTTTGAATCGCCCGCATCGCCGATAAGAGAATCTCAAGAAAAGAGCACGGACACTTTTCTTACATATATATCTCTCACTTCGATAACTACGGCGTACTCTACTTCGCTCATATAATATTATATACGATGTAATATTACGCGAGAGAGTTTTCTTTTTCTGCCATTGCACGCGAGAAACACACAAACAAAAGATTTTACTCTCTCTCTCGCGGTGTGTATTAACACAACGAAAATATAAGTTTTCCTCTCGATACAATAAAACAACTTTACACTGATAAAAAAAAAAAAAATCCTACTACATATCTATATGTTAAACGAAATCAAGTTTTTTACATTATTGCTAGAGATAATAAAAGAACGACGACTTTAGCGAGGTCTCGTTTATCTGTGAGTATAATGCGACGAAAATAATTGCGGCGCGGTCGGATAAACGATAAAGAATTACATAACGTTAGCGCCACATCATTGAACGTAATACAACCGGAAGCCACATTATTTAATGTGCATAGTTTGAGCCCTATTCCCCCGTGCGCACCTTGTATGATCGCGCACCCATAGAACCGCGCAATCGCTGTATCTCCGACGCATCATCCTATTTCCGTACAATTACGAGTAACATTATCTATGGAAATTGCCACTTACCCGTGCACGATGTGCGCAAGGATTAGACCGGGTGTATTCAAACCTTAACATGGACTTTAGCATAAATAGCGGTCGATTTCTCTCTCTCCTCTCTCTCTCTCTCTCTCTCTTCTCCAGAGAAGGCAAATTTCGTCATTAATATAGGAAAGACGCATAACCGAAACGAAACTGCTTAGGGAGGAAAACTTCTCTCAGGTAAAAAGCACGGAACGCGGTTGAGAGAAGATCGCGGTTAGGGGACGAAACGGGAAAGAGGGAGATATATATATACAGGGGGGTTGCGATACGGGAAGGATGGAAGGAAAAGGAGAGAGTCGCGCGCGCGGGACCTACCTACGAAACGAAGTCTCCTTAACGACAGAAACCGATGAAAAGCGGTCCCTATTAGCATTCTATATAATCTACTTGCGAGTGCATTCGAGCATCGATGCACGACTGAGGCTTTGCAGTTTCTACGGCGAGTGCTCGGCGTAGTCTTCGGGGCCGCGGCAAGAGCCACTTTGTAAGTTGTACCGTGCAAGAGGCCGCGCGGACTGACTAACTCGGAATCGGCCGAAAGTTCGCATTGGTTTCGTCGGATTTTGTGATGATTTCCAGGTTCTCCATCCCTCCCCTTTTCAACATAGAGTCGCGTTTATTCCCTTCGCATCCGCGGAATGTAATGCGGGTATTCAACCGCGCGCGCGCTGGTACCGCGCCGCGCGGGTTCGCTATTAGCTTCTTGTAGTACTAATTGAATATCTGGCAGCCAGATAGCGAATATAATGGCGACGGAGCGGTGAATGGAAATTGATATCGAGCACGGGGGGGGGGGGGGAGTTAGAGCGCGGCGCGCGCGATCTCTTGTTTTCAGTTCGTTGTTGAAAACAACGAACTCGCGCGTTTTACTCCGCAGTCCAGATCACAGAGCAAACGTTAATGAACGAATGGCGGGGAATATATGTAATAATAATAGATATAAATTGAAGAAAATGACAAATTGGATGTCGTCCGATTTAATTCCACAAAATATACAAACAAAGAGAGACGCGCGGTAAAATGTAAAAAAAAAACTACCGATGTGTGGTGTGTACGTATACATACATATATATATGTGTATAATCCCCGCATGAAAATATTTTCCATGTGAAAACGGAAACGCGATAATCAGAATAATTACAGTCGGAGTCCATTAACGGGGATGTGAATTTTACTCACCGACCACTTCGAGATAACCGATCTGGCTTTTCATGGGATCCGTGTTTATCTGACACATGTACCAGCCCCGATCGGACTCCCGCACCTCCCGTATGTGAAGGAACCACGTTCTGTGGTCGCTGTGGGACACCGCGATCCTGTGATTCTTCGTGATCACGTGGCTCGCTATCGTCAAAATAGTTTGCGTGTCGACGCGCAACCATGCCACCTGCAAGGCACAAAATAAACAAAATAAACGTCTGTGCGTGTGTGTGTGTGCGTGTGTCATTAGCACCTGTCAACATGTAAATAACACAAGTTCTTTAACAGCAACAATTCACACTCTATCTCGCCATCAATCGCTCTGTTGTCTTACTTAAGATCAAATTTATTTTTTAACCACCGCAAAGTACTATATTTCAATCGCACCTTATGAATAATTGACAAAACGCGCGTAACCGCCGCGACACGTACCTACAAATTTAAGCGCAACAAAGCGAAACGATCTTTTTCAATCATATATTAACAATAAATATCCAGAGAGAGAGAGATCTGCATTCTCTCTCCTTTTCGTGAAAGAAAAAAAAAACCGCTTTCTTTTCCTCACGAAACCGCGCGGCGGCCCAAGAAGAAGAAGTAGAAGAAGAAGAAGAAGACCGACATCCTCGCTTTAATTCATAAGTCTCCAGCCGACTTTTGTATTCCACCTGAACGGAACGGCGATTCTTTTCCCGCCCGTCTACCTCTCTCTCTCTCTCTCTCTCTCCGGCCGGCGTTCGCCTTCGGATTATTCCCCCTCGGTTTCCGGATCCGTCCATATCAATTATAATTTTTCACGGCGCGGTCGCTGCTTCGCCGGAGAAATAAAACGCCGCGGGATCATCCGGAGGCCGGAGAAGGCCGACCCGTTTTCGTTATTATATTATTCCAACAGTTTAATGTTCTTTTATTCGCGAGTTACCCTTCGCCCGCATTCCATTATCCAAAGTTTCGCGAATAATTGCCCCCCTCCCCCTCATCTTCCTCGTTCACTCCCACGGTTTTGTTGTATATATACTGTTCGCGCCCGCGGTAGTCGATCAAGTAATTTATAGTAATTTAGCGAGCGGCCGGGGGTGTATCAGACCACCCCGCTGCGAAATAAACCGCGATGAATTACGACGTTAGGGAAATTACGCATCACAAGTCGCGAAGTTTACGGCGAAATTACAGCTATATAGCGACCGCCGTGGAAAACTTTCGAGACGCGCACGACAGCTTTATTTTGCGCGGGTGTGCACGAGCAATCGCGAGATTAAAAACGAACGGGAGTCGTTTTGTTTATTCGTTTTGCGAAATCGCGTTCGTCAGAAACGAATAACCCATTTGTTGTTATTAATGCTGATCGTGTTTGCGCAACAATCAGCGAGTTAATTAAGAAACAATTCGCGCCGCGCGTTACTGCAAATTACATCGCGGCGCCCAAAGGATCTGACGCGCGGGTGGAGCGCGCGCGTTATTGACAGCGAATAAATCGAACGAAATAAGCGAGCGTTTTTAACGGGCGTCCGCGCCCGCCGTGTTCACTTTTCACTTCTTCCCGGCGCACGCGATCTCTCGAGCGAGAATAGTGTGTTTGAATTTACACGATCGGCACGCTCCGCTCTTTGTGAACGGAGCGTTCGTTCGTGAAAAAAAAAAAAAACGTAACGCGGGGCGGGAAAAAAAAAGACCGGCGCACGCTTCCGGCTTTCTTTAAAGTAATCTCATCCCGTTTTCTCTCGGCCGACGAGAAACGCCCGCGAGTCGGCCCGCAGGGCATCAGGCGTCACGAACGCACGTCATCCAGGAAATTATAACCTGTATATACGCGGGAATAATTGTTTGCGCATCGGAATAGCAATTCCATTATCCTGGGCGAAATCCTTTGAAGATAGCGCCGCGTTTTGGGCGCTGCGGGCGAAATGTTACTCACATATCGCCGAGATGCGAGGAACGTGTGTATACGCGCTGTTCGGCCGAATGTGTTTGCAAAAGGCCGACAAGAAGCTACAAACGCATATGATGCGCGTCGTGTGAATAGCCGCTGTTTTCCCCGGATTTTTTGCCGGGGAAATCCGATCTTTCTTAACGGTCCGATTTGCTGCACGCGCGCATGATGAAATCCCGACCGTGCATCTACCTCGCGAATCGCGGATTCGCCTTCTCTTTCTTTCTCTCTCTCTCTCTCTCT
>NW_018020623.1:302375-319689 GCF_002006095.1 Pseudomyrmex gracilis | reverse complement strand
TCTCTCTCTCTCTCTCTCTCTCTCTCTCTCTCTCTCTCTCTCTCTCTTTCTCTCTTTCTCTCTTTCTCTCTCTGTGCCGAACCTATCCGCACGGCTATAACGATTCACTTTTTCTCTCTCTCTCTCGCTCCAGCGCGAATAAAATGCTATATATGTGAAAGATATTTCGTACCGTCGCGACGCTCACGTATTAACCTTTTATAGGGCACCAGAGTATGCCATTTTATTTATCACTCCATACAGCTGGATACGCGTCCGATGGCGGGACACGTCAGCTGAGAGGAGAGCGATATTTTATCACTCGGAAACTATAAAAGGAAAGACAAAATTTTTCTGATAAAAATCACATGGCGTATATCCGCTTAATGCCGGTGTTTGAGTGGGGATTTATTAAAAATTCACTCGCGCGACTGAAAACTCGCTCTCTTTTCCCTTCCCCTCTGTTTTTCCTTCTTCCGAACGCGAAACTGCAAAAAGAGACAAATGAAATCAGACGCTGATAGACAAAAAAATTGTAAAATAGAAAGAACATCGACGTAAAAATAGCTAGTCTTGTAACCGATACGAGTCGCGTCTGAAAGATACTCGAGAACGTAAGACGAGGCTTCATTAGCGACCTGTCTCTCAACTCCACGTCGACCTTTAATCCCTCATTCGACCGCGTCGATTACTCGGCTAATTATCTCCGATGACGTTGCTGCAAAATCACCGGTGTGACGGAAAGTACAGACGTGGAGCGAGTTAACGTGAGAGCGAGAGAGAGAGAGAGAGAGAGCGTGCGCAAAAGGGAGAGAAGATCCGGAACACGTGCGTCTAGCGACGGGGCGAGTCTCGGATGCAGATATCAAGCCAGGCGCCTGTAAATCTGCCAGGGACCGGTGTGAAACGCTGGGTGGTTGGATTAGGCGAGAGGCAGAGGTCGAGGACTGGTCGACCACCTAGTCGGAAGCACCGCCATGAACTATTGCATTTGATATCCAACGCCGATGAATGGAAACGTTGAGCGCCCTGTCCAGCCGCGGTGCCGCCATCTCTGACCACGATGAACGGTGAATGCAGGTATAATGCCCCGTCGTGCTTCCGCCAACTATGATAACCAAGTATTTACGGCCGCGCCCATCGCGCACGAGTTTCTGTAATTTACGGAGAGACTCGGAGAACCCGACCGACGTCGTCGGACCGTGTGTGTGTGTAACGGGCGTTTTGCGCGTTTTTTTTCCTCCGCAAATTTCGCAACTTTTCCGGATCAGCGACGAAACAGTGTGGCACTGCGCTCCGTTCTGCGAGTTCTCTTGGATAATTTGTGTGTGTGTGTGCGGCGCATACGAATCTCCCGCAACCAGCGGAATTTTAATAACAGTAGAACTTGAGATTATTTTTAGAAAAAAGTTATTTTTTAAAAAAATTTTTCAAAAAACATTTAAATATCTAATATTAACACACGCATTTAGAACAAGTGTGACAATAAGAATCACAATCTCTGCTCGGGCTTTACTTAATTTTAATTTATGATTCACACAACGGGGGGAGAGGAGCTTTTTCTCATTTGTCATTGTTTAAATATTCACCTCGTAAATTACAGTTTTTTTTTTGTTTAATGTCAAACTATATTTTTATTATGTAACGTGACACGAGAGATTTTTCTTTGTTACCGCCACCATCCGTCCCGGAACTCTAATAGCGCTAATGCCGTCGCGCGTACGGCTTCCAATACAGTCAGAGAATCCCTCGGAACGTTCGGTTCACACAGGCCGTGCGCGCCACCACCAACGGCGCGCATCCGTCGTAACTTGTTTTGCGTGACAGCTTTCCCGACTTTCCCGACGTCCGCGACATATCCCAGGAAACATTCGGCTCAATTTCTACTTCTCAATTTCCGGCCGGAGTCGCTTCCTCTTCGCGGCCTCGCCCCCCGTTTTCCCGTTGGCGGTCTCTCCTAACTTTTTGACAGGTCGCTCTCGGACAGAAACGTAAGTATAGAGATTTCAACGAACTTAGTTCGTGCGCGGCGACACACCGCGATCTTGCGAAGAGAGACCGAGAATTAGAGAGGACCACGTTGCGAAAGCTGTGATTAGACCGGACTCGTAAGATTAATTTTCCGGACAAAAGCGTGTGTATGTAAGACACACACACACACACACACACACATATATATTGTATAACGAGAATAACTGGCGACGGCGGCGGTTCGGAAAGGCGCGTATACGAGTTTTACGACTTTACACGAGAAGTCCATCTTGGATCGTATATTTCCACACTCGCGGCATTCAGACCGGCGTCAGAAAAAATCCGCGGCACGAGCGCCTTAAATCAGCGCCAGTCGGCACCTTTGATTATAGCCCCTCGCTACGTGGGGCTACGCGACTTCATAAACCCTTCGGACGCGACCCAGTTTCGTTCGTGTTGTTGCGTTTTATATTGATGTGTAATTTTTACGATCAAATTAAAAAAGAATGTTTTCGAATTTAAATTGGACACCGAATGTGCACAAAAAAAAAAAAAAATCATCGCGCGGATATCCGAAAAATTACTCCGTTTTCTCTTTTAACCACGCTATTGTAGAGAGAATATTAAAATTTTGCAATATTATTTTCCGAGTCTTCTGTTAATTAGGTTTTACTGTCGAGAAACATTGAAAGCTGTTGGAGAGTTCGCTGGCGGCGCGCAGCGGCGTGTCTTGAAATATACAAAAGAAATTTTAATAAAATAGAATTTCAGAAATTTTCCATTTTGGAACGACACGGGGAGGAAACGCGGGAGAGCTACCAGATCTCGCGTAAAAGTGAAACAAAGGACTCCCGAGCCGCCGTAATCTTCTCGCAACGACCCGTCATAAATTCGTGTCTTCACGCGAGTGTCTTCGCGAAAATGCAACGTACATTGCACGTTGAGAATTCGCAGCGAGCGAAATCAAACGGAGCCGAAGCAATTCCGAAAAATTCGAAGTCTCTCCTCGCTCTTCCGGCGGAATATTAAACTAACTTAAAGTCAGTGTGAAAAAAAAAAAAAAAAACAACGAACGCGTACACCGATCTTGATACGAATTTCGCGCGGAATCGAATTGTACATAACAACGCCACTTGCCCCCATTATGAAAACTACGTCGGTCGTTTTTTTTCTCTCTTTCTCTCCCTTTTATCGAGTCTTAACGCGAGAGCGGAGTAATCGGTTCGAACGACGGAAATGCATTCCACAGGAAGATGCGCGCTCCGGGGGATCGGGATTTCATCACCGTGAGCAGACGTTCCGCTTCGTTCCGCGGCCGCATTGAAATAAAGTTAGCGAGACGCTAACCATCGGACCGTCGCGATTTTGTCCCCATTGCCGAAGTGTTCTCTTTCTCTCTCTCTCTCTCTTCTCGGTCTCTTCTTCCCTCACTGTAACTATCTGTAGCTCACTTTTACCGGATAAAGTCTTTTTTACTCCGGACACGACCGTCTCCTCGTTCTGTCGCGATCCACGAACTCACCCACGATCTCGACGGTAACTTCGTTAGAATCGAATAAACACACCGAATTGCCACGTGATCCGTAAATAAGTTCCGATGCGCGCGACGTGTGTGCATTTTTCGTTAAAAGCGCGTTACATCGAGTCTGATCGCGGCTGATCGTTTGTTCGATCTTGACAATGTGAGGAAGATTCTCGGTTGAGTGATATTAAAATTTCAATAGTCAGAAAACTAACCCCCCTCCCCCCTTTCGCGGAAGTGTAGTTTTAACCCAACTTCCGGAATTAGTGTTGCATTTACTTTAAAACTTTATAGCTCGCGCATCCGAGCGCCCGCGCACGAAAACTTCGAAGAAGAGTGCCGAATGATAATGCCCGACGGTTTCGAAATGGCTGAACGAATGGCGCGAGGTCGACGCGCGAAACCCGCGCAATTGGCGCGAGAGGGGTTAACACGCGAGACTCTCGGCATATAACGACGAGGAGGAAAAGGGAACATTAAGGTAATTAAGGTATTCAAAATTCAAGTCGTCGACGGGGCGCCGCAGTCCCCCACGGGGAAAAAGACTTGGGGCTCTCCTTCAAAATGTCATATCGAAGAAAATGTCACACCGTGTGCGATTTCGTATGACGCTCTTTTCAGACCCCGTTCGATTCACCTTCGCATGCATCGTGCGCAGGATTCCTTTTAAGGAAGAACTCCTTTTATGAGTCGCCATCGTTCCGGTTATGCTCAAAAGGATAAAGATCAAACTTAATTGCGCCGCTAATGCGCGATCTAAATGCACGCGTGCTCCGGGCGACGAGATCTTCTCTCCTCTTCCTCTCACTCTCTCTCTTTCTCTCTCTCTCTCTCTCTCTCTCTCTCTCTCTTTCTTTTTCTTTGCGCAAGAGAGAGAAGCTTGTTTCAAGTCGACGCATATTTTTAACTTTGGGTCGCGGGAGCGAGCTTATCTCTCGGCAGGAGGTGATATCTTTGTGAACTTTAATTAATATCGCAGTTACGATACATCTTTTGCATTTTTATCTTGGCCGCGCCGGACAATTTAATGGATGCAAATGTCACGGGCGTGATCATTATTCGTAATTATTTAAATGGGCGAACGCGCGTACCGTAGATTAATACCCACCGTCCGCGTAATGTAAAACGTCGCGTCTCTCGCTCGTTGTCCCCGATAAACTTTTCGGTGCTCGTTTAGCCCGCGAGTTTCGCGCGCGCGCGAGAGAGAGAGAGAGAGAGAGAGAGAGAGAAAGAGAGAGAGAGAGAGAGAGAAAGGTCGAGAATGAAACCTAATCGCTTCGCTAATGCACGATCTAAATGGGTATCTGTCCCGCGGGTATCCGAAAGAAGACCCGCGACAACGCCGAAACGGCAAACAACGGCAAAATCCTTCCGTGTTCCAAATCTCTGTAGCAATTATGCAGCGAATCGCGCGCGCAACCTGTAGCAATCGCGTACTGTTACAGCCGTTTGAATCCGATTGTACCGAAAGAAATTAAATTGGTCGAAATTACAGAGTTGAGAGAGAGAGAGAGAGAGAGTTTAGCGAAATCATCTTCGTTGCTAACAATTTTTTTCTTCATTAAAAACGATAATATTCTATACACACACACACACACAAAAGTGTGTAATTTAGAAACGCACGTTTGTTCGATGAGTGGCATAATTTCGGAAGTATATATTCGATAATATGATATTTAAATAACACACACATTTTCACTTGACAATCCGCTGATCCGCTCGTTGAAATCCGCTGATTGATTTAATCCTTTTGCAAATGTGATCAATACATATCGCATTACGTTACACCGATTGCTCTCTCCGATATTCATTTGTGACATATCACGAAGTCGATAAAATGTTAAGTTGAATGAGGTTACAAGGATGAGCAAAATGCGATATCCTTCATTAGTTAAAACATATCATTGACTCTTTCCCCGTAACATTTACATCGATTGGCGGAAGAGGAAGCGGTGATCATTGAAAAATCGTCAATCCCCGTTTTCCGCGCGATTCTCTATCTCTCGTTGGAGGGGAGGGGGGAGGGGGAGTTCTTCAATTAATCAATTAGTTAGCTTTTATGTCACCGTGTCCCGGTTATGCAGCCGCGCTCCGCAAAAGGATAGTCA
The DNA here is from genome assembly GCF_002006095.1 of Pseudomyrmex gracilis. Lineage (NCBI taxonomy): Eukaryota > Metazoa > Arthropoda > Insecta > Hymenoptera > Formicidae > Pseudomyrmex > Pseudomyrmex gracilis. The sequence goes on along the minus strand of NW_018020623.1, from coordinate 314,109 downwards.
TCGAAGCCTGATTGCTTCAGTAATCTGCGTCTGTCCCAAATGCATATCGATTACGTAAGAGCCGCCGCCGCCACTGTCGCCGCCGCCGCCGCCGCCGCCGCCGCCTCCGCGAAGGAAGAGATTTGCGTTTTCTTTGCTCCGCGCGCGGCCGTCTGTTAGGTTAAATTATAATATCGTCAAATACGAAAATAATCCGGCAAAAACCGACGTCATTGTCATCGGGGAATTACGGTCCCGGGGAAACATCTGAAGAACCTCCGCGAATCTTATAAACCGTTCAAAGAGAAGCTCCAAGTTTCCCAAGCGACGTCATTCCTTTGTGTGCCCTTTTGCACTCATTATACAACATGCCGCGGCGTTAAAAGCGAAGCTAACTGCCACGTTAATTCTCTATCTAAATGCATATTTACTTCATGAATATCGGTCTAATAACACGAGCGGAAATCTCAAAATTTCCCCGATTTCCCCACTGACGGAACGGCCATAAATAGCCGCTCTTTCTCTCTATCGCCGAACTTTCTCGCGAACGAACAATTTACGTTTGTAAGGTATATACTTGCGCGCTTATTTCATTTTGTACGAAAATTAAAATAAAGTTTCAATCGCTATCCTTCGCGTTCTCGGACACGGCGGAGAGTCTCTCCCTCTCTCGCGCGCGCGAAAAAGTCAATAAACATTGTCGAAACGGAGTGAAAAATTGAAAACTTCTATCTACTAAGTAATGCTACCTTTTCAATTAGTTTGGATCGATGATAACGTAACGTTTTTACAAGAGTTGCCAAGAGTTACGGATTGTTATTGCGCCCCGTCACGGTTGAAAACGAAGTTGGGAGGGGGAGGGAGGGGGAGAGGAGAAATCTTAACGTCTTCAACTCTATTATCTGTCCGTCCGAACTAAAACACGTATAGTTGACTACACAGCAGTTTGAAAACTTAATGCTATTTTTGCGCGCGAACACGTTTGTGTTACTTTTTACGCGACTCCATTCTCAATTTACAAAACAAAAACAATAAAAACAAAAAAAAAATACAAATAAAAAAAAAATAAATAAATAAATAAACGACACAACGAAGTGTGTAACGGAGTTGTCGAGAGCAAAAATTCGCACGCGCGCGCGCATACACAAAATTTTTGTAAAGTTACATGAAGTAACGTGAAAGAGAAAAATTAAAAAACTACGTTAACGCACGGTAACAATATTTTTACAGCAAAAAGCAAACGGATGTAAGTGCACCCGCTGTTGTTTTTCAACGATTCCGATTGCGATTGGACAGCTCAAACAAATAGGATCGGGGGAGGTAGGGAAGAGGACCGGGGAAGAGGGGTGAGGAAGAGGGGGGGTGCCCGGCCAAGTACAGCGGTACATTCGAGCAGTTACAGAGTTAATAGTTTGTGGATTTAATCCAGCGAATCCAGTCACCATTATATAATGGCACGGTAGATCGTTCCGGAGAAATGGTTGAATCGAGTGAGAGAGTCCCGGATTAGCGGATGCATCAGTGCTTACAGAGGACCATGATTAATCCAGCCCTATGGCCCGAAAGCCGATGAGTCGGGACGGCCTGCAGGCAGACGAAGCGGAGAATGCGGAGACGACGGTGTTTGCGAATTCAGATTGATCCGCGACTGCCAGATGCAACTTCTCTCTCAACGACGTGTAAATTCGCTTCCACTCTCTCCTCCCCTCTCCTCATCTTTCTCTCTTTCTCTCTTTCTCTCTCTCTCTCTCTCTCTCTCTCTCTCTCTCTCTCTCTCTCTCTCGTCGGAATATAAATCGTTGGTAAAATGAGTCGGCGAAAAGTACGATGAAGAAATACAACGATCCCCGTTTCCCCAAGTGCCAATTAGAGCGCCGGCTTTATCGCGGAATCGAATCGGAGATATCGATTTGCTCGAGCATTATCGTAATGAGAAGTCATTGTCCGTCGTTAAGAAGTAAAACGTTTAGACGGACGGCAGTCGACATAATATACACGTGTATTCAAGTGTATCTCGACACATATGTTGTATGTGTGTACGTGGACACAGGATGAGTCTGACAAAATGTTCACCACAAGTCTTTGTCGAAAACGTCAGCGATATCCGTCATCAAAATACTTTGGTGACTCTGATCTTGAATATTTGTTCTTCACACCGATAATAAAAAAATTTTTTTTAATCACTTTTTAATCATTCCATCAATAACCTTAATTAATCTTTCGTATCACTGACTTTCGCGGACTGACTCTCAAAAGTGCCTACTAATTGGACTGACTGGATCTGTGAGACTCACGCGATTTTAAAATTAAACATTTTTAAGAAAAATCAATCACTTTTCAATTTTTTTTTTTTAAATTAAAAGTGTGAACAATTCTGCGTCGATAAAAAAAACAAATTGAAAAAATTTTTAATTTCAAAAATATGAGTTTAAAAAAAAACTAATTTTTATTAGAGACATCGATATAATTTTTGAATAGGTCAAGAAAACCCAGGTTCAGTCCACGAGGAGTTACAAGTCAAAAATAAAATATATATTCCTAAAATGTATAAATATATATTCAGATATATTTATACCGCAAAACGTCCAGCGTATCGGCTCTTACTGCCCGTCAAATATATTTCGCAGATGGTTTCAAAAATAAAAATTTTGAAACGATATTTTTATAAATACATTTTTACAGTTAAAATTAAGTTATAATTAAATTTAAAATGTTCATCATGTTTTAGACATGTTGTAGTCTTCGCGGAAATATTGTTCGAGACAAAATATTAGTTTTGGAAGAGATACAAGATACGCGCGTTATTAAATTTCGCCAATAATTAACGCGCGTTAAATTAACGAAGCAAATTACGCGTCACATTGAAATAACATAAAAACTAATTAGTTTCTCGAATCATTGGAATAAACTTCGTAGCTGCGCCACGTGAAAGATTATTTGTCTTTGTGTTTGAGTAATTTAATTATATATCACAAATAATTTGTATCAAAATTTTATCTCGTGATCAGATCATTAAATTAAAAATGCGGTTGTTCGAAAGTAACGGCACAGAATGACGTGAAGCGAAGCGACAATGAGCAAACAATGGTCGACAATGAGACTTCGCGTCTGGTCGGGCATTAGTTAACGAGCTATAGTTATTCGAGACTCCAGAAACCAAACCGAAACTTTGCAATTAAAATTCAAGCGAAGCTGATAGCGCTGGTCGAAACTACAATCTTGAGAAGACTATGCTCGATCACCCGGTCAACCCACTATTATATCCTGAGGCTATAACTTAGTCCCTGTCCGTTTCACAGTGTACCTATTATAGAGCATTGCTATATATCGAGTGTTCAAGTTATATTGCGCAATCTGTCGAATCCAGTCCGGAGAGAAAAACCTCATAATTATTTCACAGTTGCACAAATTAAAGTTTAAGTACAAGTTCGAATGATCAAACATTTAACGCGCTCTGAGAATTGGATCTCAAAGGAAATGGTTTTAATTTTTAACTCTCTCAGAGAGTTGGAAAGAAAAATTATATTTATTTATTGCCAAGAATTTCGATTAAATTAGTCGCGCCGCAAGGCGCTACGCAAAAATTCGAGTTGAACTCGCGGTTCAAAACTATCGATTTGTAAAATTTAATTTGCGCGCGCGCGCAATTGTATTGTTTAATATTCTCAACAGCATATCCGAGAGAGAGAGAGAGAGAGAGTCGAAACGCGTGTTTGCGCGCGACTGACGAGACGAGAGCTCGATACACGTGCGAATATTTCGTCACGTGGGAAGTAAGAGGGTTAATGTCTGCGGCGCGTATTACATGTAAACCGGGCGCAACGAGCTCGGAGAGAGGCGTCGTTATCTCCGCATCGTGACGATTCAAGCCTTCCGGCGTAGCTGCGGCTGTTATCCGTCATCTTAATGCATAGCCGGAACACCGAACGACGCACCACCGGCTTATAAACGGCGCGATTATTCCGCCCTGTCCCACCCCCATCGATCCTCCTCCGGCTTTCCCTCCTTTGCCCAACACCGTCCCCGCGTAAGCAATGTCGGCCACGGACCGGTCCGCGTGGTCTCTATAAATGCACCGATTTGAATTTCATGTTGGCCGAGCCCGGAGCACGGGGATGAATAGTTTTCAATACCTTTCCTCTCTTGTCGATCCTTCGCGATTCCACTCTACACCGCGAGTATAAATCTTCTTTCGTTCGCAGATGCCGTTTTTCGAATTTATAATGATGTGCTTATGAGCGCGTCCGATAAAAAAAGAAGAAGAACTGAAATGTCAATATATTTATTACGTGATTTTTTGTATTCTTTTTATTTTTACTCAAAATATAAAAAAACATATTCTTTAAACGAAAAGTTCTTGTTTGCTAGAAAGACGGTTGTGTCGAGACGCGAAGAAGAAACGCTATGATGAAACGCAAACCGAGCTGTTTCAAATGTTGCGATAGACAATTGCACGAGCCAAATAACTAGAGCCTATATCGTACCTTCGAAATTAATTAAACAACCAACAATTAATTCACGATTGATAGAATGTAATTCAAGCGTTACGGAAGCCGCACAGCGCGAAACTGCGAATATATATATATTCAATTGCAATCGCAGAGCGGGGCATCGCGTTTGTAAAAGGATTGTTATGGTGCTGATGTGCATTAATTGGCCAGAAAGATGGGATATACGTAAATGATGTTGTTTGACAAAAGTACTCTATGTGCAAACGTGTGCGCGCGCGCGCGCGCGCGTTAATTTGTGCGCCAAACGATAATCTACAATTAAATGAAAACGTACTCGGCGTTAAATAAAATATTGTTGCTCGAATATCGTTTCCTCCTCCGGTTTACGCGAGAGATGAAAAGAGCGACGATCGATATTTAATGCTAAAAGGGGCACAATATAACCACAAATAATCATAATACTAATGTACCTATACTACATACTCGAGATATATGTGTGTATATATATATATATATGACGCGTAATATTCGTTTAACATGAAAATAAACACGTAAACGAGCGTGCCCGAAATATATCAAGCTTATGTATGCGGTTTTCGTATACGCGCACATATATACGTATCTTATATACAACCTGCGGTCATCTTTATGAGCTTCCAAGCAAAGTAAATTGTGTAATAATAATACACACGTTTCATAAGTGAAATTCATTCATATATTTGATGATTTATTTGTATCACACATACGTACAATGTATGTAACGATTTATATATGCATGTATGTCTACTTGTTTTCATTAATATAAAATGTTCCGTAGTTAATGTAACGGCATTAATAAAGGGAAATAAACGGAAAATGTCAAGTGCTTTACGCGCCGCCGGCAGCTTGTCGAAAGCGTCTCGTCAAAATTTTTTCAGTAATTATAATTTGTTGCGCACAGACCTCTCTTTCACTCTGGCGCGTAACAAGTGGCATTTAATGTAAGCAAAATAACAGGCAATAACTTTCATATTACACAGTTCACAAAGCTGACGCCTCGTTGTATGAAGTGCAATGGCACTTTTTTTTATAACTCTCTCTCTTCTCTATTGGTTTTCCCGCTCGTGTGTGTGTGTGTGTGTGTGCGTATCTCGAATGCCAGACACAAATGTGAGAGCTCGGAAAAATCTCTTGGACAAAGTTTATTTATACACTAACTTTATGCACCGGAAAACCGGCAAAAACGCAACTTGCTTTCTAACGAGAGTTTATGCGCGAACTTTCCGCGTGACATTTTTCGCAAAATTCGCGGAAAGTTGTTCGAACACACACGTGCAACTGAAGATGTTAAATCCGTGGCAATTACGTTGTGACAGTTATTCGAGACAAGTGAGATCGCAGGTGTGAAATAGAATTGAAATATATAACAAAGATCAATAATCTCATCTACTTTATATAATATGAGAAAACATTTAAATTTTACGTTCGAATTTATTTTAAATATTCACGAGTAATACTGCTATTATTTGCTTTTTATTTACTCGAATATGCATAGTGTCATTCCGGCGTGATCCGCGAAACGAGAACTTTACCGACCCTCTTTTCCTTCCTTCGAGGAGAACGCTATTCTTACCTCCACGTGATCTTCATTCTCTAATTAGTACTTCGCGAAAGCCATTACCCACCTAAAATTTTCGTTAAACCCACTCCGACTGACTACGGCTGAATTAGAATTGCGCGAATAAAGACTATATCGTCCATTGGCTTGTGCCGGCTAAGTATTCGTTTTTATATCTCTCTCCGCGTATAATTTTACTAATTAATTAACTAATTGCTTCGGTCTCTCGCAGAAGGATTCTTCTTCAGACCGTCTGAAGTGTGGCGGCGCATAAAGGGAGAGATAGAGAAAACTCCGGTATAATAAAAAAAAAGAAGTAGAAATTCACTTAATTTTCTTTTCTTAGCTCGCTAACGAGGTTAATAGATTAAGTAACTCGGTCATCGTCATTCAACATTCTCAGATCGCTATTTTTTTCGCAATTTGTATGTAAATATCGAACACGTTTTTTTTTTTTTTTTTTACACAATTACCAATATTTTCTTTATATTAGCTTTTTTCAATATTGTCATGTCTTCTGTCATATTATACCATATATAACATACTTTCTTAAGTAGAATCAGTGCGTTGCACTGAAAATCAGTAGGTATTTACTGATTCAGTAGTTACACGTCTTCCACCGAGTCAAATATTTACTGATTTTACTTAAGAGAGTATATTTCTTGACAAACATAAATTTTAAATAATAAACGTAGATAATAATAAACATAAATTTTGTCAGATAAATATAATTAATATTATTTTGTACATAAATAACTTTTTGTCGTTATTGCGCGCGTCTTTTATTACGAAAGTCCTAAACAAGTATAAATTTATACCGGGCAAGCTGAATTTTATCGTAAATAAAACAGGCACGTTTAATTGTATTTTTAGCATCGGTGACCTGACTCAACGTTTCCACAAAAATATCTCAGACAGCATATGTGCAATAACAGATACACGTATATTTCCGTTAATGATACTTTTCAACGGGAAACCGAATATCTGCCGACCGGTCCAGATGTTAGCGCCCATTATTAATGTGCGCCGCGTTAAAAATTACAAAACTGTCGCGCGTCACTTACGGTGACTTATAGAGAATTATTTAAGTACTTGTTATCACACGGAGGTCACTCGCGAAACGGTCGGGCGAAATTTCGCAGCCGCTTTTCTAACACACACACACACAGCTATATACTTATTCATAAATTACTCCCGTAAGTACGCTATAAAAACACCGTTTACGTGATCCCCTTTAATAAAATCTAAAGTATAAGAATATATATCATCGGCTTTTAGTTAGCAGTTTTAACTAGCTGTTAATATTGTGAACAAATAAAAGTCATCTCTCTTAAAGTTTGCACGTGCGCACAATATTTCGATTCTTTTCAATTAATTTATTTTTCACAGAATGTGAAAAAAACATACATAAAGTGCAAAACATACATCGAGAAGATGTACAAAACACACAACAAGAACAAACATCAGTCACGTTTCAAAAACAAGATTATGTGCTGTGTCAAGTTGTTGAATAATTGCTTGGACATTTACATCAACGACCTTGGCTAATTAGCTTCGATTAACACACACACTTCCAATTTGACCATTTGTATTGAAAAAGACCTAATTAGGTCGAAACGTTTACATACTTGGATAATAATAAAAAAAATTGTTGCAACACACCACTAGCCAGCGTTTCGTGCTCCCATTGCCCATACAGAGCAAACACTTCATTAGAAATCTATTAGATATGGAACTGTTGATGTCTAATGGACATCTAATGGAGTTCTTGTTCTGTGTGAAGGTTGGCTTCTCTACTCTCCACTTGTTTATAAAAAAAAAAAAAAAAATGTACATTTGTCGCACATTTGTCGCTCTATCTGAGATACGATAAATGTTTAATACGTGTAATCTAATCTAAGTCTAGATTTTTGTTTATCATGAAGAATATAACTTCTTTACTTATGTTTGACGGAAAGCCGTTTAATGTGAATTAAACCAGGTGTAAAACAGGAACGATCTTTGCGGAAATTCGCTGGATACGGGAAAATTGTGACGAGCTTAATTGACACATTAACGACGTCCGACACTTTAATGAAAGAATCGATCGGCAGTCAGCGTTCTCAAACGCTATCCGTAAAAATTCGAATTACCTTGTATCCGGCGAGATCCTGAACCACGCAGGCAAGAACGGCCTCTCTTCCCACGGCGAAGGTTACGTTTTGTATTGGCTCTTTGAAATTGGGATCTGAAAGAAAAATATCAAATATAGAATTTTTTTCACGACATTGTCGAGAAATATAAAATATACTATAAAGAATACGACGATACTTTTTTATTCGTAAAAAGCTTAATACTGTTCTTCTTTAATACTGTGACATTTAAGAACGACCATCTAAAATACTTGTTGGGTTTGTTGTAAATGCTCTTTCTATGAACATAGAACTTTTGTAACACTACTTTTCAGGTGGTATTTAAATATCATCTACAGAGCGCATAGTTTTTGCAAACCCTTTTAAAGTGTTACAAACCTTAATACAATCTCTTGTTCGTTTTCAATTTAATTTCGAGTAAAAATAATAAGAGCAACTAATCAAATCAATTTTATCAGTATATATTTCTCTCGAATTTATTTAGCTGTTTTATTCACAACAAATAGAGCTGTCACTAAAGTCTTTGTTTACTTTTGTTTCGCATATATGTATGTACATTAATTAAATCGTATATTGTTTTTTTTTCTTACGAGATGTACATATATATATATATATATACATACATATAGTTTATTTTTATATAGTTTATTTTCACCGTTCGCGTTTTAAGTAAATTGTTTTAAATAATATTATTTTCGAATTGGAATATTGATTCTTTTTTTATACGATTTTTAGTTTTAGAAAATACTAAATTAAAATTGTGACACACATTCTTATTTGACAATCGCGCAATCTAAATGTTACGAGAGGATTATGAATGACATATGAAACAAAAAAATATAGTAGTTTTTATTTTAAAGTGAAGATAGCGATAATATTACGGTAGAAAAGAAGACCATAGAGAGATTATATTTAATGATATAAAATATAAGTAAAAGGGAAAAAAGGGTAACTGCGGAGAAAATGGCTACCAGCGTAGCGTGGAAGATAAATGCACGTTTGGATTGCCCTTTGCAGTTTTCACCCCTCTCTTCTTTTCGGCAATCTAATACAATATTATTGGACGCACTCGATGTAGCACCAAATGCGATTATTTGGCTCACCCCCCCCCCCCCAGGCTGGCTCGGTAAAAAAGCGAAAATGTCAGTCGCAGAACGTAAGTATATGTGCTTACAACACATACGTAAACACACGTAAAAACACGGTAAATGGTAAATTTCTCATTTGCACAAAGAGGAACAGAGATCAAGATCATCGCTGCGCAATATACTGATATTTCAGAGCAATCTAGACAGCGCGGTCCGAAATGTATACGTTAGTCGTAGGCAATTTCGTGACTTCGGCAGTCACCGGACGACCTCCGATCAAATATACGGGAGAACATTGACCATTTACCGCTGACCATTTGTAACGTCGGATGTTAACGAGACGCGTATATATATCGCAGCGGATATAATTCACGTGCCATACGCTTATAACAATACGCATCTACATAAATTTCCAATTACGAATTTTGCGCCCAAAGCATTCTTTATTTTTTCAATAGAAAGTTTATCAATAGGAAATTCTGCAGAATGCAATAACACAAATCGAATTTTATGGCAAATTTGCCAAAAAAAAAAAAAAAGAAAAAAACCGAAATTGATTTTTATTGGACAAACTTTTTTTACATTGATGTTATTCGAGCGAAATAAAATGGTTAACTTGAATGTTACCGTGTCATATCCGTAAAAAGATATTGAATTAAATTCCTCCCCGCGATATTGATATCAAAACTGACACACGCGGGTGGATACACAAAAAAGGATGCGGAGAGAGAGAAAGAGAGAGAGAGAGAGAGGGAGACAATCGGCGCAAATGCGCTCGATTAAAACGAATCCGGTGAAGTACGTGATACTCCAATATGTATCCTCCAATATCATCGCTTTTCCTCGCAATATATAACGGGGGAATTGTAAATAAAATACAAGCCCTCCCGTTGCCGCCACAAAAGCGTCATCTGTTTCTCCATTAACGATAAACGCAAAAAACGTCAGCATCGATCAACCATCATCGACAAGGACATTCGCCGGCATTGGTGTATAAACGCGTCGATATCGCTGCGAAATTATTCCGGCGACTGCATTACGATATTGTCCATCAAATCTCGGCCGAGTCAACGTAGACGGGCGCCGCGCATACAACGCACGCCCAACAGGGGCCAGTGAAAACGGCAAACGTGGCCTTCTATCCACGTGCGCGCGCGAACGAGACCCATTAAAAGGTCAACATCGATCAAGAGCCAAAAATGCCCCACGGAGATTGTTTGCGAGGGACGTAAACCAGACAGGGGCGGCGGATCGAGCCGACACACAGGGTTGGTCGCGAACATAACCGTAGATGGTTCCGTAATGGGAGCATAAGGGAACCATAATTCCGGCTAGCGTGCCCGTTCGCCGACGGGCCGCGGGCTGTGGTGGCCCTCGCGGGAAATTCAGCCGTATCAGGGCTTTCGCTTCGCGGTCGGCTTTGATGGATCGGACTTACTCGGAGAATGGCCATTCCCATTCCGGGTTCCGCCGAGAAGAGAGCGAGCACATATAATACGCGAAGGGGGAGTTTTTGGGGGTGGCGAACAATGAGCGCGCCGCGCCGGAACGGTCTTCAAATGACGAATAGCCTCTCTTTCCTCGTCGCGCAACCTTTGATACTTTCATTTCGCGCAACGATGTATATCGCGAGGACTAAAAACTTCGATTTCGCTTCTGCGAAATCTTTCACAGCCCGCGTGATTAATTGAGCAAAATTGCGGATCGCGGGTGAGAAATCCATTTCGACCGCGACGGAGCGATTAAATACACACGGCGGGAACACGCAGCATTCTTGAATGCAGTCGTGCCGCACGACGAAGTGACGCGTTCTATGCAGTCTCTCGCTATTTAATCAGAAAGCTCTCAGCTGAACAAGTAATTAATGGCCGGAAATGCAGTACGTAATTGGCTGTCTTCGAGACTCGCGGCGGCGACGCGATATTTATTCTCAGATGTTGGAATTCAATACGCGTAAGAGTGCATGTATATACAAACAAGCAAATATAATTACTAATTTGTTGCTTGTGAGAACCGTTAGCTTCGTAGATATTTTTCGCGCGTGTTGTTCAATTTCTCACATTGTCGTCGAATTTGCGATTTACTTGCGAATTTTTATTTTTTTTTCTTTTTTCACAAAAAGTCGCTTCTTATATAAAGCGACTTTTTTTTTTTATTCACGACACTTTCGTCGCAATCGCATCGCGAATCATCACATCTTCACGATAACGATCGACGACGCGAGAAAAGAAAACGTCAGTCGAGAGAGTCGTAAATTTTATCTAGAGAGAAGAAGATGCGCGCGTCACACTCTCTCGTGCCGTCTTTCAATTAGCTTCGAAGAAGACAAAAATGCGTCTTCGCGACTATTCGAACAGTTTTATATGCGTTTCTCGCAGCCTCGCGCGTTTTCCGCGCGCATTGTGACGCTTTAAGTTACATTCGGCGAAGCGTATGTAAGTAATCAAATAGTCAACCATTTTGAAAAAAAAAAAAAAAAAAAAAAAA